>NC_045442.1:16097878-16141344 GCF_002776525.5 Piliocolobus tephrosceles
GTCTCAGCCCAAAATCTTCTTAAGCTGATAAGCAACTTCAGCAAAGTCTCAGGATACAAAATTAATGTGCAAAAATCACAAGCATTCTTATACACCAGTAACAGACAAGCAGAGAGCCAAATCAGGAATGAACTTCCATTCACAATTGCTTCAAAGAGAATAAAATACCTAGGAATCCAACTTACAAGGGATGTAAAGGACCTCTTCAAGGAGAACTACAAACCACTGCTCAGTGAAATCAAAGAGGACACAAACAAATGGAAGAACATACCATGCTCATGGATAGGCAGAATCAATATTGTGAAAATGGCCATACTGCCCAAGGTAATTTATAGATTCAATGCCATCCCCATCAAGCTACCAATGAGTTTCTTCACCGAATTGGAAAAAACTGCTTTAAAGTTCATATGGAACCAAAAAAGAGCCCGTATTGCCAAGACAATCCTAAGTCAAAAGGACAAAGCCGGAGGCGTCACGCTACCTGACTTCAAACTATACTACAAGGCTACAGTAACCAAAACAGCATGGTACTGGTACCAAAACAGAGATATAGACCAATGGAACAGAACGGAGCCTTCAGAAATAATGCCACACATCTACAACCATCTGATCTTTGACAAACCTGACAAAAACAAGAAATGGGGAAAGGATTCCCTATTTAATAAATGGTGCTGGGAAAATTGGCTAGCCATAAGTAGAAAGCTGAAACTGGATCCTTTCCTTACTCCTTATACGAAGATTAATTCAAGATGGATTAGAGACTTAAATGTTAGACCTAATACCATAAAAACCCTAGAAGAAAATCTAGGTAGTACCATTCAGGACATAGGCATGGGCAAGGACTTCATGTCTAAAACACCAAAAGCAACGGCAGCAAAAGCCAAAATTGACAAATGGGATCTCATTAAACTAAAGAGCTTCTGCACAGCAAAAGAAACTACCATCAGAGTGAACAGGCAACCTACAGAATGGGAGAAAATTTTTGCAATCTACTCATCTGACAAAGGGCTCATTTCCAGAATCTACAAAGAACTCAAACAAATATACAAGAAAAAAACAAACAACCCCATCCAAAAGTGGGGAAAGGATATGAACAGACATTTCTCAAAAGAAGACATTCATACAGCCAACAGACACATGAAAAAATGCTCATCATCACTCGCCATCAGAGAAATGCAAATCAAAACCACAATGAGATACCATCTCACACCAGTTAGAATGGCAATCATTAAAAAATCAGGAAACAACAGGTGTTGGAGAGGATGTGGAGAAATAGGAACACTTTTACACTGTTGGTGGGATTGTAAACTAGTTCAACCATTATGGAAAACAGTATGGCAATTCCTCAAGGATCTAGAACTAGATGTACCATATGACCCAGCCATCCCACTACTGGGTATATACCCAAAGGATTATAAATTATGCTACTACAAAGACACATGCACACGTATGTTTATTGCGGCACTATTCACAATAGCAAAGACTTGGAATCAACCCAAATGTCCATCAGTGACAGACTGGATTAAGAAAATGTGGCACATATACACCATGGAATACTATGCAGCCATAAAAAAGGATGAGTTTGCGTCCTTTGTAGGGACATGGATGCAGCTGGAAACCATCATTCTTAGCAAACTATCACAAGAAGAGAAAACCAAACACCGCATGTTCTCACTCATAGGTGGGAACTGAACAATGAGCTTACTTGGACTCGGGAAGGGGAACATCACACAATGGGGCCTATCATGGGGAGGGGGGAGGGGGGAGGGATTGCATTGGGGAGTTATACCTGATATAAATGATGAATTGATGGGTGCTGACGAGTTGATGGGTGCAGCACACCAACATGGCACATGTATACATATGTAACAAACCTGCACGTTATGCACATGTACCCTAGAACTTAAAGTATAATAAAAATAAAAATAAAAATAAAAAATACATTATTAAAATTAAAAAAAAAAAGAAAGAGAATGAAGGTAAAATGGATTCTGAACCAAGTTAAAAAAAATTATATCATTTACAGTTGCTTCCCACCATACTTAAAATCTACGACTTGGTTGGCATGATTCTTGACCAGTATGTTCCTTTTTAACCCATATGTGTGATGTTGCGCTCACTAGCCCTTCCTACATTCCTAAGACAGAATCTTCCAGTCATTGACACACAGACACCTGGACCCAAATTGGATCCACCTGTATCCATCCAAGTTACTATAAATCCAAGGAAACACACAAACCCAAATGGATATGCCAAAGAAGCAGGCTTCCCCCAAACACACACACACACACACACACACAAAATCCTGAAGATTTCTGAAGTCATGGGGGTAGCTCAATACTCAGCCAGAAATTCCCCACCAGTTTTTGAGTAGACTTCAGTGCTCTGTCTTATTTCCATTCTTGGCAAAGGGAAAAAACTTTAAAACCACGCACCCTCCCCTCTCACCACCAGGCACATTACAAGAACTCCTAGGTCCCAGCCCACTTTCACAAAGATATTTTTCATCAGACAGTGAGTGACTTGGCCTCCTTAATCCCCAGATGCTCCCAAACCCCTTCACACTCTGAGATCCTCCATCCCAGAGGCACCAAAGGCTAGTCCCCTCCATTCTCAGCTGGACATTTCGCATCAGCCCACCTCATTCATGCCGGGAAGACTCAGCCAATATGATAAGATCACGCAGGACCCTTGAGGGCATCGCATTCGGAGCTATAAGCTAATTGATGGAGTGCTAGTAAGTCCCCTTTGGTCACCACTTTGGGCAAAGCCATTGTCTAAATACTTAGCAGCATCTGACCAACGAAATTACTGGTTGCTAGTACAGAAAAAAGTACACGGCTACCCCACCCCAGCTTCCAGATAAATTCCTGCCTTCCATATCACCGACACGCCAGAGAAAAGGGAGAGAAATTCACAGGTGAGCAAGGCACCCTTATGAAGTGGTGACCTCAGAAAAGGCACCTGGCCAGAAAGCCCCCCAGAACTGTGAGCACCTGAATTCCAAGAGGTCTTGAAGGATCCTTGTGGAAATTCAGGGCTGGTTATCAGAACAGGGAAAAGGAAACTTCAGGGTATCCCGAGAGCAAAGACTAATTTGAAATCAGGAAAGACTCTTGGGGAACATTGGGAGAAGGAAGAGTCTTTGAGAAGACTCTCAGCCAGGTTGACATGAATCCCAGTGGCCATTCACCAGGTGCTCACCGTGTGCCAGGCCGCCCGCTCAACACACATTGGGCTGAGCCTAGTTCATCATTGCACAGCATGGTGATTGGGACTGTCGCTGTCCCATTTCGCTGGTAAGAAAACACAAATTCAGAGAGATTGTTTACTTGCCCTGGGGCGCACAGCACATGTGGGATGTGGCTGGAGGCTGTGCTGCACACTGCACAGCCTGCCATTTCAGAAGGCTTCTCTCCCAGTTACCTTGGCATTAGCTGTCTCTGAGGACCGGACCATTATTTCTGACCTGGGACTGCTAAGGGCCTCAAAGGTTAGAAGTTCTGCTCTTTTAATTACACGTCCACCTGACAAAAATCACCTTAATCAGGAAGGCTCTCCCAAAGCAAATGCAGCTGGCAGGGCTGGGTCAAGCTGTCCCAGTGGATGGGTCTTTCCAATGCAAAGTCTTCCAGAATTTCTCCTGCATCTTTTCCTTCCCTCCCTGCTGCCCCACCATGCTGTAGTTCAGCTCTTCATCCCTCACACCTAGACAACTCAACCTCTTCCAAGTGGCATCTGTCCCCAATCTATCCCCCGCTGTTGTAGCAGATCACTTTGCTGCTTTTATGCAGAAACCTTCAGCGGCTCCGCCGCTCCGAGGAAACTGTGGAGACCCCTCAGACCTGCACTCAGGACCTGCTCAATGCAGCCCTCATTTCCTTGCCAACCCCACTCTCAGCCACTTTCCAACCCTGCTTCCACTCCCAGGCCCTGTTCCCTCCTGGAGGGCCACAGAGGGTCCATCCTCCTGCCTGGAGCATGTGCTGACCACAGCGGGTCCTGAAGAGACAGCCACTTGGCAGGGGCAGTTGCTGGAAGGGACTTCCACACACAGCCACCCCTTACACCCACTCTCCATTGTTCTTCAGTGCCTCTCGCCCAGAAGAACAGAGATTCGCAGGCCCACTTTGGGACATGTCTGAGAATGTGGAAAGCCAGTCCTACGGCACAAAGGAAACCAAGGCACAATTGGAGCTACTTTCTAGATCTCTTGTGATATGATTGTGCTGGGGCAAGGAGAAGCTTTGGGAGGGATGTCCCCACTCACAGAAAGGGAAGTTCAAGAAAGCCATCAGCCCCTCCCTTCCTCCACATCCCGTCTTCCTCTCCATCCCTCCCAGAGTCCACGTTTCTGTGATTACTCCCCACACCGTCTGGAAGGGCATCCCTCAACTTCCCCAAGGCAGTGTGAGTGTCCATCAAAGGCCTTCCCTGCCAGTGTCACAGCAAAATTGTGAGCAGTCAATGGCTGCAATTGCCATCACCATGAAGCACAGAGGATCCATGCAGGGCCTGGAAGATAGACTCACCCTAGGTGCCCCAGAGGAAGATGGTCTGCTCCATCCCCCTCCAAGCCACCTGAGGTTGCTGTGAGCACCTGAATGGGCTTCACCCCCCAACTCCCAACCCTTGGGGAGGCCAGTGATGTGGCTGCTGGCTCCTTGCAGCAATGCACGGACGACAGTTGAGTGGTAGGGTGTTGGCAAGAGAAAGGAAAGGCCTGGGTTACTGGACCAGGGAGACAAGGACGAGGGTTTGCATAAGATCATCCCCTCCAAGGTAATTTTAAGGCAGAAGCAAACTCAGGTGCCTCATTAAAAGCAGATTTGGGTTCAACATTCTTTCCAGGCACCTTTGAGTGACTTGCTCTTGCCCCAGTGCCATTCCTACTCCCACCTTACACCCCCAGAAAGCAGCATGCCCTTCACAACTCTGCCCTTCCAGGCACACTAGCCCACCCTGGCACCAGATGCAGACCTCCTGTGCCCTCCAGGATAGCGCCCTTGACCACACCTCTGCCTCTCCCTGCTCCAGAACCACCCCCTTCCCTTTTCTCCATCTACTTAAAGCCTTGGTTCCCTTCTGTGGCCTGATCCAAACCCAGCTCCTCTGCGGAGCCCACCATCATGTTCTACTCTTCCCCCGGTGAACTCTCCTTTGCCCAAATAAGCAGGACAATTAATTCCCAAGCTGTCAGGAAAATGCTTCTTCTCAGGAGAGAAACTCATCTGTGTATAAAGAGTCAGGTGCCAGCTCTGTTCATGACTGTGAACAAATAGGAAATAACCTAAGTGGCCATCAACAGGGGACTGACTGCTCTGTAAAATGGGGATTATCCATATAGTGGAATACTATACATCAGCTGAATTGAATGCATCAGGTATTTGTGGGGCTACAGTATGGTAAATCTGTGTGTGTGTGAGAGAGAGAGACAGGGTTTCACTCTGTTGCCCAGGTTGGAGTGCAGTGATGCAATCATGGCTTACTGCAGCCTCCACCTCCCAGGCCCAAGCCATCCTCCCACCTCTGCCTCCTGAGTAGCTGGGACTGCAGGTGTATGCCACCATGCTTGGATAACTTTTCAAAAAAATATTTTGTAGAGATGGGGGTCTCCCTATGTTGCCCAGGCTGGTCCTGAACTCCTAGCTCAAGTGATCTTCCTGCCTTGGCCTCTCAATGTGCTGGGATTAGAGGCATGAGCCCCCACACCCTGCCTACAGTATGGTAATTTTGATATAAAACACACACAAGGCAATGCTATGTATGTAGGCACAGATTTGAATATAAGCATGGTTGAAGGGTCTGGAGGAATCCCCACCAATGTGTAACTGGTTACCTCTGGGGAGAGTACAATAGGAACAGGCCTGGAAATGGAGGGCCAATGGATTTTAGCTTAATCTTTTAATGCTCTAATTTTTTACGGCACATGTATTCATTGAATAACTGATAATATTTTTAAATGTACTCTGGAGACTCCCATCTCTCACTTCAACTACAGAAGATCTGCCTTTAGCTTTGATCTGTTTTGCTTGGTTATATAATTTCATTTGGGACAAAAAAAGAAGAAAAAAAAAGGAGGGTTGTTCTGATTTTTGGAGAAGACTGCCCTCTGGCTTTCTTCAGTGTGCCTCCTCCCAGGGCCAGTGCCATACCCAATCTGATTTATGGGCATCATGATCCTTCCCCCGTCAGCCTTGAAGCCCATGAGTTCAGGGACCATGCTTTGTGTCCCTCTAGTGAGGTCCTATGATGTCCCATCTTACCCCTCACTGCCAAGGAAGACAGACGCAGCCTAGGGAACCCCTGCAGTGGTGGAAGTGGGTTCCTCTCACCCACAACGGCAGTGTGTGCCCTAGCCAGGAGTAGTCCCAGAACAATAGCTCAGTCCAAGGTAATAGTGAACCCAAGAAACACAGAATCCACCCTATTGACAAGGAGAGCAATCCAGGGCAGAGCAAAGCAAGCAGTAGAGGTTGATGAGCCTAGAGCCCCGTAAAGAGCAGGCCTCAGTAACCCCAGAGCCAGCCAGTGATCAACTGTGGTCAGTTTCTGCAGAGCCCTTTAGCTGGGAGGGAGGAGGAGAATGAGAAGGGAGGGAAGTGGATGGATGGCTCTGTTGCCTTCTAGCATAAACTTGACCTAATATGAGAGGAGCCTCACCCAGAGAACCTGACAGTCTTTGATTCTAGTCTATGGTCACAACAAGTAAAAAAGAGAACTCAATATCTCTTTCATTGATACCTCTGGCATCTCAGCCCCACTCTACTCCATATTCACCCTTTTCCCATTGCACCCCTTTCACTATGGTTCGTGCCAGCGGCCGCCATGTTGCTGAGTTGGCACCAAGTCTGTGTAGATATGGTCAGCGCGTCAGCCTCCTCCTCTCCCCTACCTAGGCCCCAGGCTCCATGCTCACCCCACTGGGATTTCAAGGCCTGCCACCAGCTGTGTTTTTTGAACACATGCCTCAGAGACTTCCAAGTCTCTTGGGAGAGACCACTATTCAACCACCTTAGAATATAGATCATTAAAATTGTGTACGTGATCATGGGTCACCAGGGAGCCAAAAGATGCTACTATAATTTGGATTTGAATTCTGAAATGAATTGTTCAGGATATGGAAGGTGTAAGGAAGACTAGCACAACTCCAGAATTTAATTGGTGTTTTTTTTTTTTTTTCTCTTAACACAGAAAAACTATTTTCTGTGCAATATGGCTCTTGTTGGTTAGAATGAAAAGTTTCCACCCCACCTACCAGGACCACCAAGGAAAAGAAGGCAATTAACTGTCTATGCCAGTGAATGCTCCAAAGGCAGAGGTGTCAGGAGCCGGAAGGAAAAATCTAACTGAGCCCCACCTTTTTTGTTGCTTGGATTTTTTGTAAATTTTCATAGCCCATTTTAGAGTCTACGGCACATTTGCTCATCTACCCATCAAGTGAGAAGCTTCACAATTGTGTCCTGAATTTTGGTTGAGCCAATAATACATGAAAATATTTCTTTTCATCCTTCTTTTAGTGTGTACACTAGACTTTTCCAAATCCAACCTAATCCAATTCACCACATTTTACTGATCATGACCCTCAGTCCCAGAGAGAAGTGTGGTCTATCCAAGATCATACAGCCATCAAATGGCACGGCCTCTCCCCTGTTTGTGTCCATCACTTTCTACCATACCAGTTTGAAGTATTTGAAGCCTATTTCAAAACAACCTGACTCTTCGTTCCACATTTCCCATATGTAGAAGTTGGGTTATAAGCAAAAAGCAACACTCCTGATACTGTTGCCTTCTCCCTCCCCCCAACCCACATTTTCTCAAGTGTACTAAAGCTGCTCATTTTAAAGCATGGGCTGAAGATTATCCCAAATAATTTTTAATTAAAGATCATCATGTAAAGTGTATCATTTTGTGAGTCTAAAAGTGATTAACTACATTAGGGATTTTGGTGACACATGTCACAATTAAGTGTTTTCAGTGTTGAGCCAATTAAGGGTTAACAGGCTGCAAATACCATCTTTGCACATTTTTGCTTAATGAATTCATAGTAGGAAACTATTCTCATTAGGTTAATTTGTCAACAGAATCAAGTTACATCACCAGGATTTTTCTTTGAGTTCACAAATTTAAGTGCCTTTATATCATGGCGCACACTTTTGCATTTGATTACAGCTATTGGAATAAAACACTTTTCCATGAAAAGGAAGAAAGTTGATTAAAGATTTTCAGGTCTCAGTCTTACTTTTCACCTTCTAGACTTAGGCATGTTTATGTCATTTTATCAAGCTCTCCAGGGCTTTCCATCTGTATTTCTCTAGTAGGTTGTCATGCCAGAGAGTAAAACACGCATCTGTGTACTTGTAGAGGGAGGGCTTCAGCCCCTAAGATAGGTGTGCTGGCCGGAGGGAAAACTATTCTCCTCCCTGCACTCATGCAGCCAGAGAGAGCTGCTGTTGCTTCTCTCAAAAAACTTGAAAAAAGACCCAGCCTTGCTCCAAAAGGCTCCCTCTTCCTTCTGATAAGGTTACTATCATCTTGGCAAAAGAGAAAACAGGCTTTCTCACTCCAAGGCTGTTGACACACTAATTAGTCTATTTACTGGGGGAATAAACCTCCAGTCATATTGTCAAGCCTCTTCTAGGATATAAGATATCATTCCCCACCCATAGCTTTGGGTACCATGTTGCTGTGGTCTTAGTTATATCCCAAGCAAGTGCTTGTATTGTTCTCAATAGCAAACGGAGTGGAAACAACTTACATGTCCAATAATGAGGAGCTGTGTGGCAAAGCTGCATTATGAATAGAACATGAAGAAGCTTTTAAATATAACGACATGACTCAGGACTATATGTATTGGCATGAAAGCGTGTCCACAATGCGGTAACAACTGACAAAAGCACATTACAAAGTGCTATGAACGTAGCACTAACATACATTTTTGAGTGTGTTTATGTGTGTTTTCGTACACCAGGAAAATTCTAGAAGAACATACTCAACTCTGGTGGTAGGGGTTATCTCTCAGGAGCAGGTTTCAGATAGTTTTTGCTCTCTTCCTTGACTTTTCTCTTATACTTTCTGATTCTTTATGATAAGTATATATTCCTTTGGTGATCAGAATGAAGCTATTTTTATTTGGGAAGGGAGTAAGACAGTGAGTGAGTCCCAGTGGCTTAGGGGTCAGCATGGGAGGGAGAATCCACAAACTCTAAGATAATAAGATGCTAAGAACAAAAACCAATGTGGGCCAGGTGCAGTAGCTCATGCCTGTAATCCTAAAATTTTGGGAGGCCGAGACACGAGAATCGCGTGAGTCCAGGAGTTCGAGATCAGCCTGGGCAACATTGATGAAACCCTGCCTCTACAAAAGATACAAAAACTAGCCAGGTGCAGTGGTGCACACCTGTAGTCTCAGCTACTCAGGAGGCTGAGGTGGGAGGATCACCTGAGCCCGGGAGGTCGAGGTTATTACAGTGAGCCAAAATCACACCACTGCTCTCCAGCACAGGCAACAGAGTGAGACCCTGTCTAAAACAAACAACAACAACGAAAATACAAGTGTGGAATTACAGCGCCCTGATTTTTTCATCCATAAAAGTTATTTTGACTGACCATCCCCTTACACAAAATGACAAGTTTGGGTGGAAGGGATTTGATCTGGGTTTAGTTATAAGTAGCCTTCTCAAAATGTCATCGGCACACAACAAATGGGGGGAAATTACGTGATATTGACCAACTATTTATTTGAATGTTTATCACTCCATTCATTCCATAGGCAGGGACTAAGTACTCACCCTATGCTAAGCTCCTTCCTTGGAATCAGAGCCAGGAAGATGAATCAGACAGGCCCTGCCCTAGGTAGCCCATAGTCCCATCCTAAGGCTTCATAAGCAACTGGAGAATTTCCATAAGTGTGGGACAGGCTACCTAGGAGAGAGGTCAGCATGGGTTCCTGTGGATGCACAGAGGCAGAACTAACTTAGCCTGGGATGGTAACAGAAGGCTTTCTGGAAAAGGAGTTCTAAGGTAAGACCTGAAAAACCAAACTGGCCCAGGCAAAGCATCAGAAAGGGATGACACACTGTCCTCTCTTAAAAGTGGAGCTGGTGACAATTCCAGCTACCACTACACATTCTGCCAATGCTGTGCTGAACTGTGGCCAGGGGCTGGTAAGAGAGGCTTTATTGTGATTGTAGAAGCAGAAGGACTGCAATACAGGGCAGAATCTGTACTCACTCTAAAACCTGCCCAGGAAATTGCTCTCTTGAACAAATCCCTGCTCTTGGCTCCTTTATCTGTGTGCATCTCTCCCTCATAAAAGCAAAGTGCAAAAAAAATTTTTGAGTATTCGGACTTTCCAGTCTAGATTCTGGGTTAACAGGAGGTCGCTGTACGTGCCTAGTGACTATGTGGGGCCTCACCCATCCTCCGAATGCCCTGTGGCACGTAGAAGCTGGTCCTTGACCTACTTTGTCCATAGATAGAAAAGCAGAAGCTGGTAGCTGACTCTCTCTCCAGACCAGGCAACTCCCAAGCTATTAACAACTACCTGAGAAATATGTTCTCTGCCCACTGCTCCCTGAGATGGGAGATGTAATACTAACTGCTGCAATATTTTTTGAGCATGTACACGTGCCATGTGTGTTACTGACCTTGTCTGGTTTAATTTAACGCTGTCCTAAATCTAAGACATAGGTAGTTATCCCATTTTATGGATGAGAACGCTGAGAGTTAAAGAGGTTGCATCACCTAGCCAATGTCACATATGATAGAGGCAAGATTTGAACCCAAACCTTCTAACAGCAAAACCAGAATAATGCCTCACAGGCTCCCACCCCCACAGGCAGCCTGGGCTCCTCCCCAACCCCCTGAGAAGTCTGGACCTAGCGGGTGAGCAGCACCAAGCTGAAGTTCATCCCGTACCCTCAAAACAACACTATGCCTGGTTACTGGGCTCTGAAAGCTCCGCAATCTGGAGCACTATTTTTAAATCACAATGTTCACCTATTAGTTGGTTCAAAATCTACCTTTTTAAATGAAGGAATGGAATATAATGGAAGGAAAAAACTAGATCAATGCAAGGAACAAGGGTAAGTTTCGTTTCAGGACATTTTATTTCAGTTTTGCACATGTGTTTGCGGGCCCATGGGGAATGGTTGCCAGACTGGCCTTCATGCTTCAGCCCAATCGAGAAATCCAGCCCAATCTTTGCTTACCAGCTCCTACATTCTGACAGGCAGCCACATCCCCAGGAGCAAAGGGCACCTCTTTCCAAGCTGTGTGCTAACAGGGGTGGGTCTCCCCAGCAGAGGCACCCCCTTCCTCATGCAGGGGCACTGCATGGGTGAATGGTGTCTGTGTGTGCATGGGCTGGACACTGTCCATTTGGCTACACCCCACTCACTGTCCATTTTGCACCCTTCTCTGGATGCTCTGGGCAGTTACAGGCTGACCCCTTCAAATGCCGTCTCCTTGGCTCTTCGGTTGGTTGGGTTTGCCCAGTGGATATCCCTGTTTGAGATCAGGAGACTGTTTCTCCCCACTCAGTCCTGGCTTCAGCACAACACGCCTGATAAAAGCTGTTCCTCCCAGGACTGCAGCTCCTCCCACGGCTTCAGCTCTCAGTGGGCCCCAGTTACACCATCCTTCATCTTGTCCCTTCAGCCCTAAGGGTGGTAACAGCTTCCCAACATTGCTAGACTTCAGGTGCCTCAACAGGCATTGCTTGTTTCCTTAACCCAGCCCGTGCCTCTGTGAGTATCCCTTCAATAAAATCCCTTTATTTGAACCATTTGAGAGAACTCTGTAACCTGCTGGGACCTTGAACACCACTGATCCAATGTGTGTGTCTATCTTGCTGTGGGTTATAATCAAAACAGTTTAAATATCACTGACCTAGAGAAACTCTAATGCAAAACACCCTGGGGAATGCCCGCAGCCTTGGAGGTGGGGACAATGGCTTCAGTGGGGAGTCCAGGAGTAGAGAATTTGGGGTGGGGAGCACTGGGCTAGGAGTCAAGTCCGATGGGGCATCCTCAACCTCAGTTTCCTTGGCCAGGATGTGGGCACTCAGCCCCATCCATCATTCATGGGCTCCAGCTAGTATGAATAGTCTAAGATTGTTTTGGAAGCTGATTTGTTTGTCTATTCCAAGGCCCACATCTGTGAACATCATACGTATTTTTAATCTAAGAAAATATCAGAAGGACATCTACAACTCGCTTAAAGGAATTAACAGTCGTTCCTCAACCTCTTCCTCTGAGGATCGAGTTTCTTTCACATCATAGTGACCACTTGCTAAACCCACATTACATCTCATTTGTTCCCTCTAATTCCCCAATTATGAGTCATTGCCTTCCCCTGAATATTTTTATACCTAACTCATGATCAAACTGTCTTGCCAAAATTGTAAGCAAAACCTGTTTGCAGCCACCCATCAGGGAGGGAGGCAGGCCTGGGGGCTGTGGATAAATCCCACACATTCTCTTGATAGTCCCTGCGCCCAAGTCCCACAGGCCACAAGTGAAAAATGCTCCTGGGGGAAGAGGGTCCCCCTCCCTGGCCCACTCCCACTAAGGGTATTAAGAGCCAAGCACAAAGTCATGCTGATGGTGAAATGCATATAATCAGATCATCATGTGGATGGCATTCTCTGTACAATTTCCCCAGGAGTCTCTGGATTTTCCAACCACCATAGTAGTGTGGCTCCCTATCAAATGACCATGCACACTGCAATGCAACTAGGACTTTGTTGCCCTGCTTTGGAAGGGGAGGCCTGTGGTTGTGACAGATAGACACTGTCAAAAGCAAGAGGGGCAGCATACCAGTTAGCCTGATGTGGGCCAGGATCTCAATACTCTGTTGATGGTCCCCAGCCTGGACCTGGACTGGAACACAGGGCACAGTGGAGAGACACACTTTGGCTTCAGGGGAACCTGGGTGGAAATTCTGGAGCTGCCATTTCTTAGCCATAGGATATTGTAGGTCCATCCTTTAACCTCTCTGAGCAGCCACACCCCCATCCATAAAACCAGGATGAAAATACCTGCTGCAAAAGGTTACGGTGAGAGTTAAATAAAGCATTACATGAAAAGTACTTAGCACCTAAGAGACACTCAATAAATATTTGTTATGGTGTTGAAGCATGCAGGCACTGGTGTGAACCTACCTGTAACCAAATCTTTACTCTACCATTTACTAGCCCTGGGACTAGGGCAAGCTACTTAATCCTGTTGAGATCACATGTGCTCATCTGAAAAATCGAGAAAATAATAATACTTACCTCCCAACTTCCCATGGTGGCCTTAAGGAATAACTTCATTAAATGTGACAAGTGGTTAAATAATGAAGTTAATAAATAACTTCATTAAATGTGACAAGTGGTTAAAAAATACATATATTCTACAATATGTATATTGTAAAATAATGCTCATTTTTAACTTATTCTTTTGGAATAGTTTCAGACTTACAAAAATTTGAAGGAGTAGCACAAACAATTCCCATCCATCTTCTATATACCATCTTCCCCGAACCTTAACATTTTGTGCCCTGTGCATATCATTTTCTCTCTCATATATACAAACATAGCTGTGTATAAATTCAATTTTTTTCCTGAAACATTTGAGAGTAAGGCAGAGCCATCATGGTTTTTTTTTCGTCTCTAAATATTTTATAGAGTATATTTCCTAAAAACAGGGACACTCTCTTACAGAACCATAGTGCAATTATTGAAATCAGGAAACTGACCTTGATAAAATAGCATCATCTAATCTTACTCAGATTTCACCAACTGTCCCGCTAATGTTCTTTTCCTGGTCCAGAATCCAATCCAGGATGACATGTTCCATTTATTTGTCATGTCTCTTTAGTCTGCCTGAAGCTAGTGATCTTCAGTTTTTCCTTTGTCTTTCATGGTCTTGATTATTTTGAAAAGGAAAAGCAGTTATTTTGTAGAATGTCCCTCAGTTGAGTATGTCTAATGTTTCTCATGATCAAATTCAAGTTAGGCATTTTTAGCAGGAACACCATAGTACCAGCAGGAATGTTATGCCTTCTCAGAGCATCACACTGACAGCTACGCGGTGTTGATTTGTCCCTGTAATTGGGGATGTTAGCTCCGATCTTGGTTCATGTGGTGTCTGTCAGGTTTCTCCAAGGTGGAGCTACCTTTTCCCTTCCATCATTCATAAGTATCTTTTGAAGACAGACTTTGAAGTTAGGTAAATATCCCGTTTCTCATCACAATTTCAACCAATGATGTTAGCATCCATGGATGATTCTGGCCTGAAACAAGTATTACTGGAGTGGATGCCAATGTTCAACCCCATTGTTCTTTCTTCATCCATCATTTAAAAGCTACTGTATTAAAATGCTCCCTCCCTTTGTTTATTTATCTCAGGAGTATGAATTCATAGATTCTTGTTTTCTGCCCCCTGAGCTTATGAATTAAGATAAATGTGACCAGGCACATGTGTGTAATCCTAGTACTTTGGGAGGTCAAGACAGGAGGATCGATTTAGTCCAGGAGTTAGAGACCAGCCTAGGCAACATAGGCAGATCCCATCTCTACAAAAAATAAAAATAAAAAATTAGCCAGGGAAGGTGGCATGTATGCCTGTAGGCCCAGCTACTCAGGAGGCTGAGGTAGAAGATCGCTTAAGCCCAGGTGGGTTGAAGCTGCAGTGAGCCATGATCATGTCACTGTACTCCAGCTCCCCTGGGTGACAGCAAGACCCTGTCTCATAAACAAACAAAGAAGATTAATATTAGAGTTTACAGTTGTAAGAGTGTACCCCCCTGCCATCAATGATACCCATTTTCAATTACAAGGATGGCCAATATTTGCTATACACTTGTCATGTTTCAGGCAAATGCTAAGCATTTAATTCACATTATCTCATTTAATTCTTACAATGACCCTACAAGGCAAGTCCCATTATTTTAGATGAGGAATCTGATGCTGTTAAGAGACTACTATGGCAAAATCAACAGTATAGCAGCTGCTATAAGCATAACTGTACAAATATCTGTTTGAACCCCTGTTTTCAATTCCTTTGGACATATACCCAGAAGCGAATTACTGGATCATATGATAATTTTATGTTTAGTGGTTTTTTTTGTTTGTTTTTGTTTTTAAGAACCACAATACTGTTTTCCAATAACCGAGTGGCTTTTAACACATCACTGCCTAAGAATATTCCCTTCTCCAACCCTACTCTCTGCTTTATTTCAGAACCACGGGGTGGATAATATTAATGAGCTTCAGCTGCAGCCTCAAGGGATTGAGAGCACCACTGAAAACCCCACTCTGCCCAAAAGGCCTCTAAATCAGGATCCCGACTGCCCCACACATGGAGAACAGAACTTTGACTCTCAGTAAGACCCTGTGGCCACTCCTACTGTGAGCAGGGAACTATCCGTCCCCTAAACAAGGATGTGGACAGAAGTGGGGCTCCACCTCTGCAGACCTGGAAGGGATGCCAGAGATGTACACGGAGAGTCCTATCCACAAAAATACAAGTGTCTGCTCTGCCCCTCTGTCTAATTATGATCCAGTGTCTCCACACCCCCCAGGGACCAGAGGCTTGTTTGTTTGAGCTGACATATCTATTATTACTCTTTAGGTAGTTAGGAGAATCATTTGCAGGGTTCATTAATCAGTATCACCTTATGGATTACTAAACAGCAGCTCTGCTTTAGCTAATGAGCCCCAATAGTGTAATATTTTGCATATTTTATGGCAAGACAATTAAGCAATGTCTTGCTTTTATAGCAGACCTTAAAATAAATCATTTGAGACACAAAGAGGAGAACAGGTAACAGTGCATTTAGTGTGTTTGCTACTAGAACTGGGGAAGTTAAATTCTTCTTCACCCAACCCCTTGTTACACACATACTCTGCCTACAGAGAAATAACAGATTTTCAGAACTTTTTTGCTCAATTTCCTAGCTTCAGAATTACAAAGTGCTTATGTATAATGCATATGGTTCACAGGCAGAGAAGACAAGGGAAAGAAGAAGGAAAGACAAATAAGCTGTGTTTCGTCATTGTAGGCAAGAAGGGATGAAAAATGCTAGTACGTACTGAATATCTACCTATGCTGGGTATTCATACTCACCCCTCATTTACATTTCGTAAAACCCTGTGAGGTAGGTGTGATGGTTAATACTGAGTGTCAATTTGATTGGATTGAAGGATGCAAAGTATTGTTCCTGGGCGTGTCTGTGAGGGTGTTGCCAAAGGAGATTAACATTTGAGTCAGTGGACTGGGAGAGGCAGATCCACCCTCAATCTGGGTGGGCACCATCTAATCAGCTGCCAGCGTGGCTAGAATAAAAGCAGACAGGAGAAGACGGAAGAGCAGACTTGCTGAGTGTTCCTACTTTCATCTTTCTCCCATGCTGGATGCTTCCTGCCCTCAAACATTAGACTTTAAGTTCTTCAACTTTTGGACTCTTGGACCAGTGGTTTGCCAGGGCTCTTCAGGCCTTTGGCCACAGAATAAAGGCTGCACTGTCAGCTTCCCTATCTTTGAGGCTTTGGGACTCAGACTCCTCCACCACTGGCTTCCTTTCTCCTCAACTTGCAGATGACTTATCATGGGACTCTACCTTGTGATTGTGTGAGCCATTTCTCCTTAACAAAGTCCCTTTCATATATACATCTATCCTATTAGTTCATCCCTCTGGAGAGCCCTAATACAGTAGGTATTAGTGTCCCCATTGTATAAGTGAAGAAACTGAGACTTGGAGTGTTGTCAGTGACTCAAAGCCATGTAAGATGTAAATGACTGCACCAGGATTTAAAAACAAGGTCTGCATGATCACCAAGACCCTGATCCTCCCAGGATTGTGTCAAGAATGCAGGCAGAATCTCCACCCCCACCAGTTTCTCTGCTAGTTTTCTGAATGCCCTCACCTTCCTAGGAGCATGGGCTGACCTCCATAACACGCTTTTCTCCTACAGTGTGCTGACTCTGGGACAGAAGGACAGACAGTCCTCCGATGCCTCACATGTCTCTTTGGCAAGACCCCTCTACTTTATCCAGAACTCCCACTTGCCCCACCCCCCCTTAGCCAGTCATAAAGATGTCAATGGCTAAAGATGAATTTATGAGTCTAGCTGCCAGATAAATAGTGCCATCTCTGTCCTGCAACCCTAGGAGTTTAAAAAAAAAAAAAATTAGAGAATTCCAGACTCAATTCTACTAATCCCACTAAAGTTGAGATTTTAGCGATAAGAAGTTTTACCCAAAGCACCCCACCACCAACCCACACCTTAGATCTACTGCTGTACACTCCCCTCCAAGCACATCACAGGTCTTAGGGGAGCAGAGGGACAGCCGTATGTTTGCAGCTGCTCTGAGCTTAGGCCACTGCCACCTACCAGCCTCGGGGTGGACCCAAAAATTCAAGACTCACCCAAGTCACAGCTTCCCCATCTGTGAAACAAAGGCAGATTCTTTTTTTTTTTTTTTTTTTTTTTTTGCCTTCGAAGCATGAGTTTCCAACCACTGGTAGGGTCGCATGACTGCTTCCCTGAGTGGAGACGCAGTCCCCAGGGCTGGTCCTAGTCCTATTTACTCTAATGGTTCCCTAGGGGCTGTGGCTAACCTCCCATGACTGCAGGTCACCTGCCAAGAAGGAGACTTACTATGAATGAGGCCATGGCCAAACCTTGTAGTCAAGCAACTCAAATGTCCACCAGCAAGAAACTGTTTAAAATATGTACATAAATGATCTGCCATCGAGTGAAATACCATGTAGCTATGAAACAAACAAACAAACAAATAAGCCAGGTTTCTCTGAATAGAAATGGAAAGATCTCCAAGATATAGTCTGAAGAGAGAAAATTGCAGAGTATCTAGTGTACGACCTTTTATATGAAAGGGAGAAATGAGACTCAATATTCATATTTGCTTGTATATATGTTTTAATCCCTGAAATGCTTTTAATCCCTGAAATAGGGCACCAAGGAGAGTGGTAGCTTCTTCTTGCAAGCGCCTTCTAGGCAGGAGGGCTGGACATCTGGGGACAAAGTTGATAAGAATTTCATCAGATGTACCTTGAAGTGTTAAACCATGTAAAGGTATTAACTATTCAAAAGACATTATATTTTAAACCTCACAAACACCCAGGAAGGAGCAGAGCAGAACTCACACCAAGTATATAAGATCCCAAGCCACATCCTGCCATCTTTGTGCTCAGGGCACAGTGGCCTGCACACAGGTAGACTCTATACAAATGTTTGCATCATGGGGATGCAGAGAGGCCACCATGGCCAGGGACTGAGAATCAGATTTGACTCCAGTCCATAGACCACACTGATAGGGACTTCCTGGCCCCTGAGTTCTGACATGGAGAGGGCCGGGCTATTGCCAGAAAACTCTTATCCCAGTCTGCCTCAACTGCTCGTTTATGAGCCACATCTCCCTAGCAACAAGGCAGGACCCCAAGATCACCTCCAACTTTCTCTAACAATGAACTCTTGCTCATGCCAGGTTAGAAGGTGCCAACTTCCAAGGTTCCTCTCTGGTCCATCTGACCCCCTAGAGAGCCTTTCCCAATTGGCCCTTCTGGTGACTCTTTCTGGATGCTTCTATCTTATTACCACCACTTAATGGCGGGGTCCCTAAGGGCACAGACCCTGTGTGGTGTCGGTTATCTCTCATTTCCCAATACACAGGGTGCACGGGAGGGACCCCAACAGTGTCTGTGTACTGAATACCTAACATTACAGAAGCAGCAGATGTTTATTCCCTTTTACTACAAGAGAAATCAATGTGATTAGAAGCAGCATATTGAAGGGGAGACTTGATGGCAACAAGTGATGGCAATTGACAGCATAACAGAAAGTCATCAAAAGCAGACCCAAGGATTCCCACATCTCTGCAGCCTGGGGCCATTTGGTTTTGTGGTTACAGGGTTCACCAAGTTAGAGCTCAGGTCACTGCTGTTCAGAATCAGAACCCCAAGCCTTGAGGCCATCAATGGGGATGGTAGCCAGTGCTGTAGGCAGTGAGTCCACCACATCAAAGTGCCAAAATCCCACCAGGGCTGGGCCTGAACATGAGGTGGGTCAGCACTTGCCCTCCCAGGCTCGTGTCTGGATGTACATCCCTCAGGGGTCCTGCAGAGAGGACAGTGGTAAAGTGCAAAGTACGCCTTGTCTCAGAAAGAACAAGGATGCCCTGCAGTGGAACAGCACTCACCAGTGCATTCTGGGACAAAAGGAAAAAGGCAGTGAGAAGAAAGCAGATGCTGGCCATAATATCAATAATGGCCATTTCCTGAGGACCTACAATGAGCCAGCCATGGTTCTAGGCCCCAGAGGGGTACTGTGGTGAGTGAGACAGGCAAGGTCCTTGCTCTTCCCAGCTGATTCCAAAGGTAGATACAGATAACCAACCAAGTAAATACATAGGAAATAAACTCAAGAATGACATATGCTGTTCAGAGCATGAAACAGGATGATAAGAGAGTGACTGGAGTGGCCATAAGAGCAGGTGCTTGGGGAAGGCCTCTCTGCCAAGGTGATAACCTGAATGGAGGCTGGCCTCTTGAAGAGGCAGTGGCTGTGCTGAGATCTGAGAATAGACCATTCCAGAATAGCAAGTGAGAAGACCAAGACAGGAACAAACTCACGGGTGTGAGTAATAGAAAGAAGCCCGGCAGAGGTGCGTTGGGGTAAAGAGGGGATGGTGTGGGAGAAGGTGAGACTGGAGGTATCTCCAATGCAGCCATCTTGGAAGGCCATGGAAGCCCTGATGAGAAGCCTGGGTTTATTTCTTTCTTTTTCTTGTTCTTTTCTTTATTTTTATTTTATTTATTTATTTATTTATTTGAGATGGAGTTTCACTCTTGTTGTCCAGGCTGGAGTGCAATGGCACAATCTTGGCTCACCACAACCTCCACCTCCTGGGTTCAAGCGATGCTCCTGCCTCAGCCTCCCAAGTAGCTGGGATTACAGGCATGCACCATCATGCCCTGCTAATTTTTATATTTTTAGTAGAGATGGGGTTTCACCATGTTGGCCAGGCTGGTCTCAAGCTCCTGACCTCAGGTGATCCACCTGCCTCGGCCTCCCAAGGTGCTAAAATTACAGGCGTAAGCCACCGGGCCCGGCCGCCTGGGTTTATTTCGGTGATGAGAAAACCACTGGAAGGCTTTAGGCAGGACAGGGAGGTGACCCATCGCACCATCAAAATGCAGGAGTGGAATGTGAAGCCCCAGACAAAAGGCTACTTCAGGAGCCAAGGAAAGATGGTGGAGGCTTGGACTTGGAAGGAAGCAGTGGAGATGGATGGAAGGGATCAAATGTGAAATGTATGTTTAAAGGTAGATGTGTTTAACTACTTGCTGATGGAATAGATATGGCGGGGGGGTGAAGGAATAAAAGGAGTAGAGTGAGACTCAGTCTCACTTTTGTGTGTCCCTTATTTCTAGCACCAAGCATTGCCCACAGCAGGATTTAACTAACACTTAAATACTTAGATGCTCAGTTGTCTGCTGGCAGATTGGCTGGCTGGTTAGTTGTTTGAATGGTTGATTGATTGACTAGTTACTTAACTGGATGGACAAGTGGGTAGTTGGTTAACAGGTGGATGGGTAGTTGACTGGCTGAGTGAATGATTGGATGGGTGGATGGCTGAATGAATGGTTGGCTGGTGATTGGGTAAGTAGGCAGTAGAGATGTTGGTTTCATCACTGACTGGTTTAATATCTTCCCTACTCCCTGCACAATCTCTTCTTCCAGGGTCCTTGGGACCCAACCAACTCCCTTGACCCTGATTCCCTGCCCTGGGCAACACTGACACTACTTATTCCCCACTAGGTCCTGCATTGTCCAGATCTTCCAGGACTATTGAGGGACCAATGCTGAGCACCTGGTCCTGAAAGATTTTCACTGCAGTGGACAGGTATACAAAGTCGGCCGTGACTCAGGCAGAGTACCAGCTTTGCCTCTTAGTGGTGTGTGATCCTAGGCAGGTCATTCTACCTCAGCTCCACTTTGGTAGAGTGGAGCTAAAAATATCTGGACCGCCTGCTCATAGGGTCATGAGAATCAAATGAGAAACCACATATGAGAGTGTCCAACAGATGTCAGGAATGACTTTCATCCTGCTCTGGAGGTTAAGGAGCAAGAGTTCCTGCCTGGGGAAGGCACCTCCCTAGTTCTAGGGCCTTTTGTCTTGCTTACGTGCTGCTGCTCTCAAAGTCAGCCTAATTTGTACCTGAACCTCAGCCCTCTGCCTTGGTGGTAATCAGTGTTTCCTTGGCCTGCCTTTCTCTGCCTTGATACCTTGCTCTCTTCTGTGCCAACATCCACCATGCATGGACCTCACCCTGATAGTACTTCAGACAAAGCCCTTGTAATGCCATCTGCCTCCGGTTCTACATTTGGAGAACCAAACTTGTCTCCTAGCTGAAGATCTCAAGCCCAACTCAAAGCACAATGTCTGGAACTTAACAAGATCTCAGTAAGTATGTGTGCATGCATGAATGATGCCTCACTGATTTTCCAAACTGTGTTTTGTCTAGGTGTATAAGTTAGCATTTGCTGCATAACCAATCTCCTCAAAATGTAGTAACTTAACAAACACATACTAGTTCTCATAATTCTGTAGGTGGCCTGCAGTTCTGGTCTAGGTAGCGTGGCTAGAGCCAGATGATCTAGAATAGCCTTGCTTATGTCTGGGACTGCTCAGATGACTGGGACCTCTCTCCACATAGTCTCTCATCCTCAAGGAGGCTAAGCTTGGTTTTTCCACTAAACAGCAGATGAGCTTCCAGCAGCAAAAGAACACAAGCCCAGTGCACATGAACTTAAGACAACATCACACATTTGCTATCTGCTGGCTAAGGCAAGTCACACAGCCAAGGTCAGAGTCAACCTAGGAAGGGATTGCACAAGGGCATTGACCCAGGAGGTATAATTTATTGGGGTACATTAATGCAACAACTGACCACACTTAATGACTTGGAACAGGCTTGACTAGGCCCACATTCCATAAACTCCTTGGAGAAACAGAGCATTGAAGACCACCAGGGTAGCCAGAGAGATCGAGAAGCAGCTGGTTGAGAGCTATGAGGTCTGGCTGGAATCCTAAGAAAGAAACTGAAACCTTCTATCCCACATGACCCCACACACATACCAACTTTCACCTCTGTATTAGCTATTGACACATAACGTTGCATAACAAACAACCTCAAAATATCAGTGCCTTCTATTCACAGTAGTAAATACATGGAATCAACCCAAATGCCCATCAGTGATAGACTGGATAAAGAAAATGTGGTACATATACACTGTGGAATACTATGCAGCCATAAAAAGGAATAAGATCATGTTCTTTGCACGGACATGGATGGAGCTGGAAGCCATTATCCTTAGCAAACTAACACAGGAACAGAAGACCAAACACCACATGTTCTCACTTAAAAGTGGGAGCCGAACAGTGAGAACACATGGACATAGAGAGGGGCAAAACACACATTGGGGCCTGTCAGATGGAAAGAAGGGAGAGCATCTTGATAAATATCAAATGCATGCAGGATGCCAGGCTTAATACCTACATGATGAGTTGATAGCTACAGCAAACCACCACGGCACATGTTTACCTATGTAACAAACCTACATGTCCTGCACATGTATCTTGGAACTTAAAATTATTAAATTTTTTAAAAAATCAGTGCCTTACAACACATACTCATTTTTCATGCTTGCAGGTCTGTGGGTCAGTTGGGGTTCAATTGTGTTTTAGGCTCAGCTAAAATTGCTCTCTTCCACATATCTCCTTTTGGGGTCTGGACCAAAAGGGCAGTGGGTACCCAGAGCACATTCTTTTCCTAACAATGGCAGAAGTGCAGCAAGGAAAGCTCAACTGTTCAATAACATTCAATCTTCTGCTTACATCACATCTGTGAATATCTTGTTGTCCAAAGCAAGTTACACAGCTAAGCCTGAAGTCAAAAGGCAGGGAGATGTCCCTTGTATACCACAAAACCATGTCAGATGTGGCTGTGGAATAGTACATAGAAGTGAAGAATTCAGTTCAATTTTGCAATCTGCTACAACCTGCCACCCTGGCCCCCCTGACCTTTCCATTTCCTCTACCTCAGCTCCATCACTTCAAAGCTAGAAGTAACAAGCAGGTCAGCCAGCCTTGCCCTGCAAGGTGACCAGCACTTTCCCAGAAGCTTCTGTGCTCCCAGGTCCCATAGTATAAATGGCCAAAAAGATGCCATGGGCATAAGGTTCTGTCTCCCCACAGAAAACAAAGCCCTGAGGCCATTGGGCTACATTTGTCAGAATAGAAGCATAAGATTTTCCCTATTTTGACACTTGTCATCATTTCTGATATCCATTGTCACTAGGATCTTACAGTCAAGGTTGAAAACAGCACTATTAGCTGATATCCATATCTGACAGGGACTCTTGTCCAGGACACATTTTTATGATTAAACCTCTTCTAGCAGTTAAGACAGCAGAACCCTTTCGAGGTAACTGGGCAAAACTTCCTTGTGAAACATGTTGATTTGAACCACCTGGGCAGAGCAGATGGCCTGATTGTCTTTCCATCTTGCAGAGCACCTTTATTGAGTTATTACATTCTCTTAACACATGTAAAGGGAGATCTCATTCATTAGCCCATAGAGCTTCCCCAGACCCCAGGAAGAGGAGTTGAGGGGATGTTAGAAAACAAGACCCTTGGTCGGGCACAGTCATTCACACCTGTAATCCCAGCTCTTTGAGAAGCCGAGGCGGGAAGATCACTTGAGCCCAAGAGTTCAAGACCACCCTGGGCAACAACAGCAAGGCTCCATCTCCAGAAAAAATAAAAACTAGCCAAGCGCGGTGGTGTACACCTGTAAGTCCTAGATACTTGAAAGGCTGAGGCGGGAGGATCACTTGAGCCCAGAAGTGATCATGCCACTGCACTCCAGCCTGGGTGACAGAACAAGACTCTGTCTCAAAAGAAAAAAAGACCCTTTTTCAGGTGCACCTGCTAAGTGCCAGGTGCCACAAAAGAGGCTTCAGGGATGCAGACAACAATAAGTTCTGGCCCCTGTTCTCACCAAGCACACACTTGGGGAAGAACCATAAGGAAGAGGATATAGTAGTTGGTGCAGATGATAAACTCTACAGGAATTTTTGAGGAAGGGGAAGTTCCAGAGGCTGGCTGAGCAGAGATGGTGCCACTTGAGTCACCAATATTTGGTATATAAGGGTATTAAGATTGAAAAAGATGAAATGACTGGCATAAGGATGGCAGGGGTGCCATGGCTCATGCCTGTAATCCCAGCCCTTTGGGAGGCTGGGGTGGAAAGGTCATTTGAGCCCAGGAGTTCAAGGTTTGCACCACTGTACTCCAGAGAGAACTTGTCTCAAACAAAACATATGGAAAGCACAAACCATGAAAGTTTAATGAATCTAAATGAAGGCCGGGCGTGGTGGTTCAAGCCTGTTATCCCAGCACTTGGGGAGGCCGAGGCAGGTGATCATCTGAGGTCTGGAGTTCGAGGCCAGTCTTGCCAACATGGTGAAACCCCATCTCTAATAAATATACAAAAATTAGCTGGGCAAGGTGGCAGGCGCTTATAGTCCCAGCTACTTGGAAGGCTGAGGCAGGAGAATCGCTTGAACCCAGGAGACAGAGATTGCAGTGAGCCGAGATTGCTCCACAGCACTCCAGCCTGGGTGACAGAGTGAGACTCCGTCTCAAAAAAAAAAAAGGATGGGGAATCAGAATTCAATCTTAGTTCTCCTGAATTTGGATTCCAGGTATGTCCATGATGTCAGAATCCTCCCCTCACTGACAACTTTCCAGAAGTGTCTTGCTTAGTCTTGTCCCAAGATTATGTAGATGGCAATGGATTAGAATAAACTCCACCAAGACTTTCAAAACCTAGGTTCTAGACCTGGCTTTGCCACTTTTCAGTCATTTAATCCCACTGCAAGGCCTTCTGTTCGAGCTGGATTTTCTATGTCTATAGAAAGGGGTAAAAAATCAGAAAGTACCAGAATTGCAAGAGATCTTGCAGACTAACTAGTACACAAGATACTTGAAGCCCTTCCCACTGGAAGAGATATAGCCTATACTTGCATACTTCTGATGATAAAGAACTCAGCACTCTAGGGAAGCATCTGTCATCTTTGGACAGCTCTATTGGAAAGTTCTTAAAGGGAACTGATATTTATTTCCCTGCTTACTCTAGTTGTAGATCTTTAATCTCCCTCTTTGAGACGAGCAGAACCCGTTCTTCCCAAGGAAAGGTCTTCCCTCATTGAGGACTCAGCTCACGGGACCCTAACCTTCTGCCTTCTGTTGGGTATCCCCAGTGCCTTCCATCACTTCTCACAGGGCCCAGTTTCAAGTCTCTTAAGTAACTTGAGCTCTCTTCTCTGGAAAGGTTTCCACTTCTTTTCAGAGATCCAACAACCAAGGACAGAAGCCAGTGTGGAAATCTCAGCAGTCCACCGCAGGGAAATCCTTCCCTCCCCAGCAAACGCATTTCCATCCTCACAGCCTGACACTGGAGTGGCACTTCCTCCTATACTTGTGACACATACTGGGCTTTCTTTCAGCCAACTAGATCTGTTTCACATGTGTCAAGAAGTCACACTTCCCTGGTTTCTTATTAAGGAATTGCATTTGGACTCACCCAAATTCTGAATCTTACACCTGTCTTGGTTTTTTTCCTCAATTCGGATCTCTGTTCCAATAGATCAAGAGCCATTTGTCTCTTTGGGGTGTGTTGTTTGTTGATTTGGCGTGCACTGGAGTGATTTTACTTTAAAATTTTAGCGTGTGTTGAGACTTAAAAGAGCCAGTTCAGTCCTCTCATTTATTTACATCTGTATTTTTTTATTCGTGTGATTTTCTTTAAATTATAAAAAGTAGAGAAAAAGTCATGAATGGACATTTCACAAAAAAAGGAAGTACAGTACTAAAGCCTCTTAACTTTATGAAAAGATGGCCACCCTTATGCATATGAAAAGAAATGAAGATTACCCACCAAATATGTAAAGACCAAACAGTTGACAAAAATATAGAAAGAGGCTCACAGCTATATTGCTGGTGAAAATATAAATAGGCTACTCCATGAGAGCAATATGAAAACATGTACCAAATTACAAACAAAAATAGTAACAATAATGAACATACCATTTAAATTCAAAGCTAGCAGAAAGAAGGAAAAATAAATATAGGAGTGGAAATCAATAAAACAAGTAATAGAGAAACTTCAGCATTGTATTAGAGACAAATAACTTCTGAAATAAACCAAATAAATGGAGGGATATACTATATTCATGGGTTGAAGGACTCAATATTGTTATGATGTTGATTCACTCCAAATTAATCTATAGATTTAATGCAATTCCATACAATTCCTAACGGGCTTCTTTGTAGAAATTGAAATGCTGATGATTAAAATTGACATGGAAATGCAAAGAACTTTGAATAGCCAAAAGAATGTTGAACATAAGGAACAAAGAGAAGGAGTTGCATTACTTGATTTCTAACTATATAAGCTATACAAGTCATAAATGATAGATGATAGATAGATAGATAGATAGATAGATAGATAGATAGATAGATAGACGACTTACTTGGAAAACTACAGCAATTAAAACAGTGTGGTTAACTGATGTTTGACAGAGGTACCCGAACAATTCAACAGGGAAAGGATAGTCTTATCAACAAATGGTGCTGGAAGAAATGGAAAGTTATTTAGAAAAAAACGAATTTTGCTCCACAGCTCACAAAGGCACAGAAAAAAAAAAGCTCAAAATGAATCATAAGCCTAAGCACAAAAGTTTAAATTACAAAATTTCTAGAAGAAAAGATAGGGGGTTAGACTAAGATTTCTTAGATGGGACATACACCCACATACACACATACAAAAAAAAAAAAAAAAACCCAGAAGAAATAAAGTGGATTTCATCAAAATAAAAACTTCTGCTCTTCAAAAGACACAATTAAGAAAAATAGCAGGCAACCAACAGAAAATAAGAAAAGATTCACAATATGTATAGCTTAAAAAGAATGTGCATACAGAATAAAGAACTTTTACAACTCAATAAGAAGACAAAGAACTCAATGAAAACAACAGACAGAAGATTTGAACAGACACTTCTCACAGGAAGATATACTGACAGACAATAAGAACACTGAAAGATGCTCTACATCATTAGTCATCAGAGAAATGAAAATTAAGAGGATACTGAGAGGCCGGGCATGGTGGTTCACGCTTGTAATCCCAGCCCTTTGGGAGGCTGAGGCAGATGGAATGCAGCTTAAGAGTTCAAGACTAGCCTGGGCAACATGGTGAAACCCCGTCTCTACAAAGAATATAAAAAAATTATCCAGGCACGTGGCACGTACTTGCAGTCCCAGCTACATGGGAGGCTGAAGTGGGAGGATTGCTTGAGTCCAGGAGGTCAAGCCTGCAATAAGCTGGCTGTGATTGCATCCCTGCACTCCAGCCTCAGTGACAGAGCAAGAGACTGTCTCACCAAAAAAAAAAAAAAAAAAAAAAAAAGAGTTTCTTCTACACAACCACTAAAATTGCTAAAAACAAACCAACAATGCAGAATAAGCCTTGTTTATAGGGTTCTGTTCTCCTAGAAGTTCCCACTTTGGGGACCAGAACCTCAGTTAGGCTGTCAGAAGGGATATTCCCAGTTTGGGTACTTGGCCAAAATAATACCTGGAGGGGTCACTTTATGATGCCTATAAAAGAATTTGCTGAGAATGAGAAGAATTTGCTGAATCAATTCATGAAGTAAAAATTCTAGACATTTTACAACTCAGTGACCTTACTATGAATGATTTTCAGGGGATTCTGACATTGTCAATCTGCCCTTCGCTTGGCCGAGGCATGGCTGAGCAGGGGTCACATTATGGTGGTAAGAAGCAAAGCTTTGAGTAGCGCAAACCTGGCCTCCACTCCACTGAGTGACCGAGAGCTTGGGCAAGTTATTCAATGCTTGAGCCTCAGTCTCCTCATACTTAAAAATGGGATAAGGACTCTTACTTCACAGTACTGTCATAAAAGATTCCATGAAATCGAGTATTCCTTGGCACATGATGTTATCAATAAATGACTCATGTTTCTCTTTTTTTGTTTGTTTGTGTTTTTTGAGACAGGGTCTGGCTCTGTTGCCCAGGTTGGAGTGCAGTGGTGTGACCATGGCTCACAGCAGCTTCCACCTCCTGGATTCAAGCCATCCTTCCCCTTAGCTTCCCTAGTAGCTAGAACTACAGGCATGCACCACCATGCCCAGATAATTTTTGTATTTTTTGTAGAGGCGAGTTTTCACCTTGCTGCCCAGGCAAGTCTTGAACTCCTGGGCTCAAGCAATCCATCAGCCTCAGCTTCCCAAAGAGCTGGGATTACAGGTGTGAGCCACTGCAACCGGCCTCATGTTACTCTTACTGATAAACCTACCTAACTTTCTCATCCCCTTGAGATGCTCTGCTGGTCTTCTCATGTGCAGCGTACCTCACCACTGTGTGCTAAGGTGCCGCTGAGCTACCCTGCGCCCTTTCCCAGCTCTGTATCACAGCAGAGACCTCCCTGCAAGCTGCACTTCCCAGACTCCCATGTCAGCCCATGGGAGGCAAGAGAGAGAGACTGGAGGGTGGGGAAGAGAGGGCAGCCAGGGTCTTTCTCCTCCTGACTCTCTGCCTTGGGGTATCTTTCAGGCAGCAGCTCCTCCAAGCTTCACTCCCACTTGATTCCAGATCACACTGGGCTCCAGTAACACCGTCTCTTCCCTCCGTTTTACCAGCCAGGCGGGGTAGTAGCTCCCTCCCCTTGCTAATCTCTGGGGTACTTTATTGAAATGACTCTGTTTGGCTTCTGGGCTCCTCCACACCACCTGCGTCCCAAATTCCCTGCCTTACACTCCCCCTGTTGTAAATACCTGACAAGGTTCCTGTTTTCCTGGTCTGCCCCTGACCATACAGATGGTTGGTCACCTGGTACGCAGGACCCTTGAGATTTGCAGTACATTAATTGTCATTGCTTATGGCTTGTTCCCAGTCCGCCGTCAGTGCCAGTTCTCTATCAATCGCTTTACTGGGAAAACTTTGGCTCTCTCCGATCCCTTCAGTAAAATGCCTGTTGCTAATTACCTATTACTCAAGGGGATGGGATGGCTTCTTTCTGTTTCAGAAATTTTATGGCCAGATGCCTGGCCGTGAGTATTTGTTTCTTGAGTTCATCTCAGTGTACAAATTGGTCAGGGAGGGGGGAGAATTGTATCGTTTTCTTTTAGTTGAAGAGAGTAACTTCCTGAATGAGATCCCAGTTAAGAGTGGACTTTTTTTCTCATCATTGCACAGAAGCCTGGACACCATGTCTCTCTCCATGTAACACATACAACATCTCTCCACCCTGCCCACACCACCCCTATGCTGACCACGCACAGCAGCTCAGGCCTGTGGCTATTTGTTTAACAAGTTTACGCACAACGTGGTTCAGGCTGACTTTGCATGGTGCTAGGTTCTATGGAGAATACATGGATTTGTCAGACAAAAATGCCCCCCATCAAAATCAGCTACATAATTTGCAGGACCCAATGCAAAATGAAAGTGTCGGGCTCCTTATTCAAAACATGTCAAGAGGAAAACAGCAGAGCTTTGAATCAAGCACAGGGTCTTGTACATATGCTCAGGTGCACACCTGGGCACCTGGCTCGTCCTCCACCTCCCCCAGCACAGTGCCCCAGGATTGAAGCCTGCCTTAGGAAGACTAGATTTAAGTACCTAAAACAGTGCCAAGTGACATGGGATCAGTGGGCTTGCGTGGTCCCAGAAGGTGACTGCACCAGAGACAAAGGAGTTCTCTTGGCCACGTGGGTAGCATGCATGGAGGAGGGAAGAGAGAGAGGAGGGAGAGCTGCCTAACCTGAAACTCAGCCAGAGCAAGGGGACCTATTTTACCAATTAATCACGCTATAGGCTCAGTCTCCATGCCACGTCTCCTTGGATTCCCCCATTACCATTATTTTAGCCCCAAAATCTTCAAAACTCAGTCACCCTTCTCAAATGCTTTAGCCATGGGACATTTGTATTATCTGCCCTAAACCTGAGCACGCTAAGGGAGAGGCGGAATCCTTTAGCCTGGGCCAGTGCGTATCAATTAACCACAATAGCGGATCACCTTAATCTATGCATAAAGAGAAAGCTGTATATTGACACAGGAATTGACAAATCTACAGGCCATGTAAGATCACTAAAGAGACCTGGACCTTGGGAACAGACCCATCTCAGGACTGGCAGCACGGCAGGGGAACCACAGATATCCAGTCTGGGTGAGGGAGGGAATCTGGGTTTGAACTGCAGCTCTGCCACCTACTAAGTGATCTTGGGATTAAAGATTTCATGTCTTTGACCCTCAGTGTTATCATCTGTAAAATAGGGATGTCATCTATCTTATTTGAGGATTAAAGTATTGACTTTACATACATTAGTATGTAATAATACCTTTTACATACATTAGTATGTAATGATACCTAGTCTAGAGCATGTACAGTAGTGGACTCTCAAAAATGATAGTTTTTGAATATAGATATATCTGTTATATAAATGGCTTATCCATACGTACATATATTGATATGAATCTGTATTATATATGTGTATTTACATATTTTCATGCATTCAGGTAAACATGGTTGTATTACTATTCTATTGAACAACTTTCTCCAACATTGCTCATCCCAACCTCAACTGTCCCTTCAAACCAGCTCTGCAGGTTGTTCTTTCCCTGCCCTGAGAACAAAATCTCTGGCAGGTCCCAGAGCTTTTCTGCTTTGCAGTCACTTTCAGTCCCAAGCATAGTCTCATTTCAGTCATTAAAATTTCAGGCCCAGAGTCATAATTACTAACTCCTTACTCTCCCCACAGTGTAGGAACCCTCCCCAGCTCAGACCAGCTTTAGCCGGGGAGGCCCAGGGGGGCCAAGGGCAACAGGGTGGTCTTTTCTCCACTTCCCAGCCTTGTGTATCTCCTCCTCTACTCCTTCCGACTCCCAGGCCTCCAGGTTTGGAAAAGAAGAGGGAGAAGAAGAGGATTCAGATGTAATCTTGTGCTTTAACTGGCTATCATAGACATTCAAAGTTCATTTTCTTGAGGAGTGCTTTTTCTGGGTTTCTCTAGAACTCTCCCTCTAGGAATTTCTCCTTCTCCTACTACTTAAGACATCCCAGTCCCTGGGCTTCCAGAGGTCCTCCCGACTCAGATTTTCTCAGTTGAGGTCACATTGTCTGACTAGCCAAAGTCAACTGTCTCCTACAGGTCTCCTTGACTCATGGGAAGACTCTTTCACCCAGGTCCCCAATTCTAGGGAACATGGGTCAAGCTTTCTGAGTGGTCTTGCTTGAGCCTGTCTCCCTTGACTTGTGAGTGAGAAGGAAATACCACCTCCCAGAGTGGGGCAGGGCAGGGTGCAGGGAGCAGAAGGAGTTGTAAAATGGAGAAATGTACCACATTTCAACTAGTCCCTAAGTCCTCTGCCCTGACCTCTTTGCTTCAATCCTTGATAATCTTCTGGTAGGTGTCCTTTTAGCATCTTATTACATGTAAAATACCACAGATCGAAGGGATTGCCTCTGCCGCCTGCACCCACCCCTGCATCGTCCCATACTTACTACAGTTCCAGCTCAGGAGAAGTACACAGAAAGCATTCGTTGAGTGGATGAATGAATAGAAACCTCCAACCTAGGCTGGCAGTTTATTTAATCTAGTTAACAAACATGTAATACTAGTTTGCCATCTGCCAGAATCTGTTCTAAGTGCCTTACAAGTATTAGTACTTAGTCCTCACAACAACACTTTAAGAGGTGGATGTTATGGCCAACCCCATGTTACAGACGATGGAGGCTTAGACAGGTTAAGTCTGGCTCCAGGGTTTCTGCTCTTTACCCCTCCCTCACCATCAGCATCCCCATGGCTTGGGAGTGTGTTCCAAATGCAAATTATCAGAAACTCCCAGATGCACCCACCCACCAAGAGGGTCAGCACTCCATTTTTAGCAAGTCCTTCTGCTGATTCAGGTGCTTGCTCCGCGTGAAACGCACTGGTCCTCAAACATATCCAATTATAAGAATTACCTGTGGTCTTGTTAAGACTATAGCTTCTTAAATGCCCCAGTCCACCTAATGAATCAGACTGCAGGGAAGGGGCAGGGAGAACTTCAGAATCAGTATCTTTTAACTTTCTATTGGGCAAGTTTTAGAAACATTCATCCAAGCTATTCACATTTTGACTGCACTGGAAGAAAACTGGGATGAGATACCATAAAGAGCGTGGTTGTGGGTGTGCAGGCGGGTGGGTGGATCTGGAGGATGGCAGGTTTACCTTTCCTGAAAATTGAGTCAAACACAGCAGCTGTTCCATCCTGAAGCTCAGAGGACAGCAGATCGCAAGAGAAATCGCAGATATAAATCTCCCTCCCCTCAAAGGCGGACACCGATGTTTGTACATTGTTCACAGCTTCCTAATCAGAAGGGCAGATTCCACCTCCTGCAGGAATGTTAATGCCGCCTCTGTCAGATATTTGCAGCTCAGCCTCAGAAGTCCGGTGCTCCAGGCAAAAGTTTGCCTTTATTGCTGTCTCTTTGAGAATCATGAGATCGTCCTTGCCAGGGATTTCCTGTAATAAATACTTTTGTCGTTTTGACTAAAGGAGTTGTTGATCTGAAACACCTTGGGCTGAAATATTACCTCTGCCTACCCCTTCGCAGTCACCTGGACTGTTGCAGTATGGGGTTTGTGGGAGGCTGAAAAGACAAGGAGCAGGCTAGGAAGGGACCGAATCACCCATGAAAAGTGCCATGCCGCCCACCCCAAAACTCCTGGTTCCCAACTGCTACCGAAAATCAAAAGAGAACAATGAAAAAAGGAATTGGGTATAAGCTGGCAGAATTTTAAATGTCTTAGTGTTTATTTATTTATTTTTAGAGACAATGTCTCACTCTTGCCCAGGCTAGTGTGCAGTGGTGCAATCATAGCTCACTGCAGCCTCCAACTCCAGGGCTCAAGTGATCCTCCCACCTCAGCCTCCTCAGTTACTGGGACTACAGGTGTCCACCACCATCCTTGCCTGGCTAATTTTTTTTTCTTTTTTTTTTTTAGAGACAGAGTCTTGCTATGTTGCCCAGGCTGGTCTCAAGAGATTCAAGATAATCCCCAAGTGCTAGGATTACAGGACTGAGCTACCTCACCCAGTCTGGCAGAATTTTTAAAGTTAATAATGTAAAACAAAAGGATAAGTCCAGACATGTAGCTTTTAGCCCAACTTTTCATTTATATTGTACTCTGCAATATTTATGATGCTCAATCTGTCCAAAACAAGAAAATGTGCCAGACTGGGCCTGCCAGGCCAAAGGGTTTACATTCTACTCCACCACAATTTACCAGCCAGTGTGACCTTGAGTGAGTCTTTAAACCTCCTGGAGCTTTGGATAATTTATCTGTAAAGTAATAGAAGTCACACCTTGTTCAGCTGACCTCATGGGCTGTTGGGAGGATTATATGGGAAGATGGCTCTGAAAAGCACTTTGTAAATGCTTTCCCCGTGTGAAGGGTTATTACGATATAGGAGCAAAAGTGGGTCCTGGGCAGATCCCAGACCACTAAGTATCAGAAACACGGAGGAAGGAAGTGGGTAGACAGTGCGATTTCCCAGGGTGGGTGGTGAAATATATCCACTCTGTGTGAACAATTGACTTTCACGATGTAATCCATGTCCTCAACTTGGGAATATGAGGATGTGAGATATCACTCATTGAGTGAGGACCAAATGGACCCAAGGAATCACTGCTCTTCCCAGACATTGTAAAAGTCAAGACCTGACCCTTAAAATCCAACTCTGGAAGTGGAGATGTTTGAGACACCAAAGGTAACTTGCAGTGATCCTAGAGCCAATTGTGGGCATCTCTTCACAACTCCACCTTCAGTGACATGTTATTCATGACACTAGTCATGAATCGGCCATGGTGGTGTATTTAGACCACAGAAACTGCCAAACACTACAAGTCAGGGTACCGCAGAGGCAGAATGTAACTGTCAGGATACAGATATCACTGCAAAAGTTGAAAAGGGAAAACAGAAAAACTCCTCCTCCACTCAGGAAAGGGTACCATTCAACCATTAAACCTCTGATTGATCTAGGCAGACCACACAGAAGAGAGCATTTCATAAACCAATTTACAATAAGAGATTGCCCTCTCTCTATGTAGCATTGGTGCAAACTCCACTCCCCTAACACACATGCTGTCAGTAGCACCACTTCCAGGTACCATCACCTCCAGGCAGTCTTCCCTGACAATCCTCATCTTACTCTGCAAAAACCTCCAGCATCCTCTCAGTTCCCACACACACAGTGGAAAGTGGTTCTTCAGAACTCAGGCTTTTGGAGTTAGAATGCTTAAATTACAAATCCCATTTTGACCACTTCCTAGTATTTACAGGAAAGCCACTGAACCCATCTGTGAAATGAGGCTAGAATACTCTAAAGCCATCATGAATTGTTATGAGAAGATAAATGGGTTGAGTACCCAGCATAGTACCTGGCACATAGTAAGTGCTTGATAAACACTAGTCATCAAGACACCCGCTCCTATGGACTACCATTTCACTTCTCAAACAGGCAAAAACTGCATCTCTCCACCTGGACTGAAGTTTCATGAAGACAAAGACCTTCTCCTCTTCATTAGTCAGGCCTTAAAGGGTCCAACATATAAGAATTCCTCAAGAAATCCATGTTAACTTAAATGGAATTGAAAGCAGGTATGTTTCCCTTCTTTCTACAGCCTCTGTACCCAAAGATTGGATGAACCAGGGACAAGAAAATGCCAGGTGGAAACCCCCCAACAGACAGTCCATGAGGGTCAGTGGAACCCTGTGCTGTACCACCCACATCCCTTGCAGCTGAGTCCTTCTCCAGAACTTTCCTTCAGCTGGAGGAAGTTGCCTAGTTCAAGGTTACACCCCTCCCTGGGGTAGCTAGCATTCAAGGACTGGTCCAAGCAGGAGTACAAAGACCCAGCCCCCAGCGTCATTCAGGTCATCTCTGAAAGGCCATCCCAGCTCCAGAGTCCCATGGGGTCTGCCGGGTCCTTGGCTGCAACTGCATCACAGCCCAACTTCTCCCTCCACCCCATCCTGCTTCCCTGATTTGTTTGTAGGTTTTCTTCCTAAGTGCATTCCCTAATCGATGTCCTGCATGCTAATTTGTGTCTCAGACCCAATGCAGTCCCCAGCATGTCTGTGTCCCTGTTCATAGCCAAGACCCATGGGCCAACTCCTTACCCTTGTCATTCAGAAGAGATGATGAGATCACAGTCTCTGAGATATGGTTCATTCACAAATACACTCTAGCGCGTTCTCAGATGACCTCTTCCCCAACTCTGTGCCAGCCAACGCTTCACAAAGGTCTCCCTTCACGCTTAGATTTCTGTGAAGGAGCTCCCCCTCCCTTTCTAATTTCATCTCCTTTCATGATCTTGATTCTGGAGCCCTGTCCTTGTTCAGCACCTGTCTTGGGTGCAGATCAGAAGCAGACCTTTAGATGAGAATTTATCTTACCACACCTGCATGGTGGCTCATGCCTGTAATCCCAGCATTTTGGGAGGCCAAGGCTGCCGGATCACTTGAGGTCAGGAGTTCAAGACCAGCCTAGCCGATATGGTGAAACCCCATCTCTATTATAAATACAAAAACTAGCCAGGTGCGGTGGTGCATGCCTATAGTCCCAGCTGCTAGGGAGGCTGAGGCAAAATAATCGCTTGAACCCAGGAGGTGGAGGTTGCAGTGAGCCGAGATTGTGCCACTGTACTCCAACCTGGTGAAGGAGTGAGACTTCGTCTCAAAAAAAAAAAGAATATATCTCATCTAAAGGTCTGGATTCGTGAGAAATTAAGGAAGTGCTCCCAGGAAAGATTGGAGGGAGGACATGGTAGGGGAGCAAGATAGACAGAAGAAAGAAGAGTGCAGTTTCAGGTGAAGTCCCAGCCCCAGCTGGGGACCAGTCCCATGGGGAGTTCTAAAGGCTAAATTATACCTCCGAGTTTGTCCTGCCTCGAGCCGAGAAAGCTAGGCTTTCATATCTCTGCTCCAGCCAGTCCTTAGCTGCAAACCTTCCCAGAGGGAGATCATCAGCCCTAGGGCACGTACAGCCCTCTGCCTGAACTAAGTGGCTCCAGTAGCTCTAAGGTAGCATCTTGAAGAGCGAAGGGAAGCAGAGCACAGAGAAGCTTTTGGGTGCGCACACAAAAAAGGCAAAAGGAACGCCGTTTTACATGAAGGACAGTGCTCCAGCAGCCCCCTCTACAGCACCACCATGACATCTAACTCAGGAGTGGAAAACACAGAGGGTTTGCAGAAGATACTGTGGTGCCAGGAAAAGAAAACCAAGCTTGGTCCAGAATCCCAGCCTTGCCCGTGGTCTGCTGTGTGACCTCAGCACCTCTCTGAGCCTCAGTTTCACCATCTGTAAATGCAGGATAATAAGGCAAATGAACCCTCCCTACCTCTCAGGCTTGTTGTGTGGATTAAATAGAACTATGTGAGGGGAAGTGTTTTGTAAACCATGGGGGGATTCCTGTCCTGGAAGATGCAGCCTGCTGTCACCAACATAATCGAGCCCTCTTCCAAAACTCAGCCTGTGATTTCCTCCTCTCTCCCCTGCCTACTCCCCCTTGCCAACCTCATTTACTCACTCTCCTTAAAGGCTTCTATGTCTATTAAACTCCTAACTCAAAATAACCTGATAAAATGTTCAGGGGGGACTCGCTGGTTCCAAATAGATATATGAGGATCAGGTTGGCCCAAAACACAAAACTCAGAGCCCCAGCCCAGCAGAGGTACATTCCGCAGGCCTGGAAGACTGACCCCAGCCCACTGAGCTCTCTGCAGCCAGCTCATTAAATCCTAATCACCAGGACTCCGAGCCAGGTGGGGAGGGCGCTGTTTGTACAGGGTTTCCTGCGAGGTGCTGGGAGGAAACTACGCTTACATGATCTGCCCAGAAAGTCTGCCTGGGGAGGATCCCCAGCCTAGGGTCTCAGCACCCTGCCCACGTGACCCATCTTACGGCTGAGAACCCCTTCCCTTTCACCCAAAGCCCTGTTTGAAGTCTGACTCAGGTCTGTGGGGTAGATCCAAGGCGCCCTTAACCCAGGGGGAGTGTTTATGTCTTGGAAGAGGAAAGTTTGACTGATCCCCAGGGTGGGTGAAGAGAAGGGCTGAGAAACTGCTGACTTTGTTGTTTAGTTTCAACCATATTTTTGTCCAGCTGCTGAAACGGAAGCATCATAGCAGCATGGGTACTGGCCTGAGAACCAAGAGGTTTGGCATGAGGTCCCGGCTTTGTTGATGACTTCTTGGGCAAGTCAACCACCCTGTTGGGGCCACGGTGTTCTCCCCTGCACCATGGGAGTGATAATACTTCTCTCCTACCTCTTCAAAAGGGTTTGAGGAACACAATGGCAGGAGAGGTGACCTCAAAGCTGGAGCTTTTCTGTGCAGGTGGAAGTAGAATGAGGCTTATGTGCAAGATGCTTTACCCACACCATCTCCTTGAATCCCAAGAGAGAAATATTACCCCTTTTGCAGATGAAGAAACTGAGGCCAGCTGGCTCCCACTCTCATGCTCTTTCTGCCTTAGAGGGGAGCATCCAAGGGGCCCGGGTGTAGAAAAATCAACAACGGGCAAACGTTTTATCACTCATTCACCCAGTAAGGATATTCTGGAGCGGGGGCCTGGTTGATGACTGATATTGGCACATCCTGCTGCCCCCCAGGGACATCTCCCCTCCTACTGAAGCTCTGCCTCCCTTCAGCCTGGTCTCCAGAGACTTCACCATTTAACTCCAGGCCAAAGGGCAAAGCCAGAGCAGAGCTGCCCCCAGCAGTCTCCAGGCTGCTTTTGCCATTTGACTCTCATTGGGCAACTCGTGAAGGCAGAAAAAAGACCTCACCATGAACTAATGGGCCACACTGCAAGTCTGGAAGTCAGGGCTGAACCACAATAATAACAAGAATGAGAATAGCAATAACTAGCATGTGTTGAGCCCTTGGTCTGAAACAGGCACCATGCTAGGCTCTTCAGATATATTACCTTCATCTCTTTGCAGTCCTCTGAGACAAGGGCATTTGCGGGCCAAGATCACGCAGCCAGTGAGGAAGAGAGGCAGGCTTCAAAGCATCATCTTTCTGCCTCCAGAATCCACACTCTTATCTACAGCCCCTCTTTCCCTGACATACTGGGCTACTTTGGGCAGGGCCCCCCACTTTCTTGGCCTCAATTCCCCTGCTACCCTGCAAATTGCTGGAGTCAGACTTTCTCTTCCAAATTTGACAATCGAGTGTCTTGACCTGGTAGATGAAATGGGGAGGGTGGCCCAGCTGGCCCTTTCCCTGGAGAAGGGGACACAGATCCCAGCTAAGCCAAGCCTGAGCACAGTGGAAGGGAAAGCCTCAGGATGGGATGAGCCCCACCAGGCAGCTTCTCCTTGGAAGCCAGATTTTGCACTGACGCCAAAACTAAAGCCCCTTTTCAACTTCCCAGTGCAAACTGCTCGCTGTAAGTGACTCCTGAGCTAATGAGCTCGGAATGTCAACTTCCATCAGTCAGCCAGCACAGACACGACACGATGAAACGCCCTACGCAGGAGGAGGTATGGTTCTCTTGCCTCTTTCTGGTTTTTTGCAGTAACATTCGTCACTGCTACACATGAAAATAAAAACCAGATGGAATCCCTGAGATGCAGAGAAGGATCTTTCCTTCCTATGCAGTAGGATAAAGGCTGCGATGGGCACCTAGGGTCACTGTGGACAGGGTGGAGCTGTCAGCTTCTCAGCAGAGCAACCTCCCAGCCAGGGCCACAGATGAGCAACACCCAGCTCTTACCTGGCTCTTCTCCTTGGTTGGGGCCTAAGAGGAGGATGGAGCAGGTAAAGAACTGATGTCACTCCAGCCCTTCAAAACTCTGGCCAGGTCATGGACACTCGCTCCCAGCTTCTCCCACCTAGCGCCCTCTGTCCAGCCCTGGACACACCCCTGGGACCACTCTCTGAGTGTCACCCCTGTGCCACATGACTGCAAGCTCAGGGTGCTGAACAGAACACACTGGGCTGAGAGTGGGCCAGGACCAGAGCCTGATGCTCACATCCTCCGGGAAGCCTTTCCTGATCACCACACAATGCCAGGCATTGGTGAGTGAGACCGGCCCTCTCTTTTGACATCTTCCTAAACTTTAAGGCCAAGTCACGTGACTTTACCACCACTTGCCTTGTTCATGCAATATGTCATGTGTGACCTGCATAGATCCTTACCTGGACTCTCAGCAGCTCCTAGGGGATGAGCAGCACTACATACTTTCTTTGAGGGCCCCCTTAGCCCCTAGCAGAGTGCCTGGTTTATCAAAACTGTTCTATAAATGTGAACAGAAATAGTATAGTTATAATATCACTTTGATTAGCATTAATATAGCAATAATGATCATCTACCCCCACCCCGAGTGCTGTGTGAACACTGGACAAAGTATTTTACCTCATTAACTCACCTCCCCAAGTCTCATCTCTGCTACACAGCTCAGCCAGTCTCCTGCACACCACGGTGCCCACTAACTGCAGCTCCCACCCCTCCTAGGCGGGCTCAAAGCCCACACACCAACAGAATCCAGTCCAGCTGGGGCTCAACTGGGGACTAGTGGCCTTTTTCTAGTTCCACAGCAAACATCCTAGAGGCCCAGCAGATCTCCCTGAGCCTCCATTTGCTCGTCTGCAAAGTGGAAAAGGTCCCTGCCCAATAAGGGGTGGATGAACAATGACTTAGAAAGAGGCTGATCCTAGCTGGGACATCCATATGGGGTTTGGGGGCGGGGTCTGAGCTAGGTCCTTCCCTCTGTCCATTTTTTGTTGCTATGAGTCAGTTCCATCCTGAAATAGCCGTGGTGCCCAGGCAGCTGCCCCCAATCAACAGGCTAATGTGATTGGGTTGCCAGGCATTGGTCAGTGAGGGAGAGGTGGGGTTCAGATCTGGAAGACAGTGTAGCCAGGACCTCAGTGCCCTCAGGGTTCTAGCAAAGTCCTAAGCCCTACCCTGGACCTTTTCCCTTATTTTCTCCCTTTTTCCTCCAACCCCCAATCTGAGAGCCTCCTGAGTAAACCACTTGTCTTCTAAGCCAAGAAGTTATCCAGCTTTCAGTCCAATTCATTGCTGATTTGGGGACCCGCCGGGTAGGGTTGCCAGGTATCTTATATACAAGGATGTGTCCCATATTTACTTATGTGACCCAGCTCCTGTATAGACTGTCAAAATGGTCCATAATTAACACCCTGTATCCAGCTTTTGTCAATAAATTACAAAAATTCAGCCATTAGAACTATTTTTCTAATTTAGCTGGGCATCCTATCTCTTTATTTGCTAACTCGGCAATGCTACTCCTGGGTCCAGGTGCTCTGAGATTCCCAATCAGAGCATCCCCAGGGCAGTCATTTCTACACAGACCATGGAAGCAGCTCTGTGCATGTCCGTGTGTGCATGTATATACACACGTGTGCTATGTGTGTGCATTACCTGTGTCCCTCCATGCCCAGTGGGCGCATGCTCAGTATGTTCACTAACAGAAGTCTGTTGAAGGCATGAGAATGAGTCATCTCCACCCAACTCTAAACAAAGCCTGGAGAATAGGGGCAGCCACACCAGGGGTCTAGCTGAGTTACTCTAAGACAAAAAAATGCTTCAGTCACCTTTCCCATTGGGATCTTTCCTGATAAGCTTAGGATTCATCCTGCCAAGCCTCCCTCGGATGCTGAAGAGAAACTGCTCTATGAGGTGCTCAAGGAGGCCTCATCACGGACCTACCCGGCTGAGAAGCTCCATTGGTCCAACTCCTTCACCGCTCAGGTGAGAAAACGGAAGGCCAGAGGGGGAAAGGATCTTGCCCGATGTCACATAGCCGTCAGAGACAGAATTGGAACTGGGATCCCCATCTCCTGGATCTAGCCCAAGGCTTGTCCACTGCCTACAATGACTCTTTCTGATAGCAGGGCACAGTCAAAAGAAAGCTGAACTCTCGAGAGTTCAATAGCAGCCATTTGTTCCCCAACTTGCAGGAATATAGTAGTGCCTAGCATTTATTGAGCTCCTATGGCATGCTAGGCTCATTTAATATACACAATACCCCCACGTTGTAAATTTTACTATTGCCTTCATTTATGCATGAAGAAACGGAAGCCAAAATACTTACCCCGGGTCACATGGTTGGCAAGGTTAGTGGCCTCTTTACCCAGATGTGCACTTTGAACCAAGGTAGGAAACTGGCTTCCTTGTGCTAAATAAACTGGGCTCTGTAACCCAGTTCTTCAGATGCCTCAACGGCTGCTGTGAGTGAGCGCCTGTGAAGGTGGGCTATCATTTAATCACCAGGATCTGAATCCTCTTTCTCCAAGCCAAGGGCAGCTATATCTCCTGGCCACTTTTCTTGCCTGAGTCATCAATTTCAGCTAAGATCTTTAAACTCACCTCACTAAGAGATTTTCCAAGTCTTATGCCTGGGACAGGGGACAGGAAGTGATCATGTTGCTCCCTTGTAAACCCTGCCTTTCAACTCTCCCCTTGAGACAAGACACTCTCCCTCCTATCCTTCTGAATGGTTCTTCCCTGTGCACCTCCTGCCCCCACAACCCCATCTTTCCATCTTTCCATTCTCAGCTCAGCCCAGCCACTGCATTCAGCAGCCATTTGTCACAGCGCCCGACACCACACAGGGGTACTGTTTGCTCCCTTGCCTTCAAGAAAGTAAGTAGTTTTTTGGTTGATAGCCAGTTAAGGGGACTGGATATGGGCAGAGAACTGTGTACCAGACCCCTCCCCAGGGAAGTGCCCTGGCATGTTATCTGGCACTCCTGAAATCCAACGCCAGGCTGGGGGGCAGCCAGGTGTGCCTAAGACAAGGCTGTTTTCCCTCTCTGGAGAGGCCTCCTCCATGCGGAGGGGTCGCAAAGGGCTCTGCTTCCTGCTGTTGGGCTGCCAGGACGCCCCACAGGGTAGGGATTTCATCTCCAAGCCTGCTCTGGCTGGGTCTACGTGCTCTCCCGCCTCCTGCAAGCACCTAGGTTTGACCTCCTGAGTTTGCCCAGCGCTCCCCTGTCTCCCCTGTGGTCCTCACTTACCTCACAACATTTCTGGGTTGGCCAAGATTACCCTCCTCCCTCCTTTCTCTCCACCCATTGCTGCCCCCATTAAGCTCTCCCTCCCCACTGGCGCGTGCTCCCAGGGGCTCTGTCACTCCTTGGTACAGCCTGCAAATGAGCTTGTCCGGAGGCCAGAAAGCATCTCCACCCAAATCCCTTATCTGCCATTTATCAGCTGTGTGACCTTAGGCAAGGTACTCAGCCACTCTGAGCCCAATATCCTCATTTCTAAAACGGAGTTGGTGAGAGTTTCTACCTCTCTGAGGGCATCATCAAGAGGATTAAATGAGAGAATGCACATAAAGTTCAGAATTGAATGGCACAGAGCACATTCAATAGCTGTTGGTCACAACCCCTGTCTCTGCAAATACTCAAAATCTTATACCTGCCTTCTAATTTTCCCCTGGTCTTGATTGTTTTAATTTATGGTTTTCCCATATTGATTTCTTACTGCTTTATTTTTACATTATAATGTGTTTATACCTTATATGTATTAATAAAGTTTAATTCGAATCCCTGAGGGCCACTTCAGATATTTTGTGTAATCAGGTAGGAAAAGTAGACACTCAGAGAGCCACACAGACAGGCAGAGGTGATGGGGAAGACAGGGCTGGGAGAGGGGACAGGAGGAGGGGCAGTGGGGCAGGAAGGAGAAGAGGAGAGACTGAGCACCCCTAGAAGGACTGACCACCAAAGGACAACCAAGAGGGGCAAGGACCAGCCCCACTCCCTCGTGCCACATTCTTACTGCCTGTTAGGAGAGACTGGACTTACAGGTTTAGAGGGAGGGAACCACTGGGAGCAGCAGGGTAGGGAAATGATGGTGGGCAAGGCAAGGAAGTGCTACCCGTGAGGGCACGGAGGCAGGAATGCCAGGCCCCTGTGAGCCAGGCCGAAACCAGGTCCTTAAAAGGAAACTTCAGCAGAAAATGTTCCCACCCTCACTCATCTCCCCCTACACACGCAGACCCTACACACTACCCAGACTCATCCATACACACACACACACCCCCATAGACACACATGCACACCCACACACACACGTGCACACCCACACACCCACACACATCCACACCCACCCACACACGTGCACACCCACACACACCCACACACAGACGTGCACACCCACACACAGACGTGCACACCCACACACAGACGTGCACACCCACACACCACACACATCCACACCCACACACACACGTGCACACCCACACACAGACGTGCACACCCACACACACCCACACACATCCACAC
>NC_045442.1:16141444-16162754 GCF_002776525.5 Piliocolobus tephrosceles
CACACACACGCACACCCCCACACACATGCACACCCACACACCCATAGACACACATGCACACCTACACACCCACACACGTGCACACCCACACACATACACACCCACATACACCCACACACCCACACATGCACACCCATAGACACACATGCACACCCACACACGTACACCCACACACCTGCACCCCCACACACCCAAACATACGCACACCCACACACATGCACACCCACACACCCATAGACACATGCACGCCCACATGTCTACTTGTATATACATGTACACATCCATATACACACAGACACATCCCCACACACTCATACACACCTACCCATACACATGCACCCTCATACAGACACCCCTATACACATATGTAAACACACATGTACACACCCACACACCCATATACACACATACACACTCACACACGTACACACCTATGCACACTCATACACATGCTCAAACATACATCCATACACACACACGCACCCACACAGTCCCCTATATAAACACATGAGCAACCACATGCAGCCCCCCCACACACACATTTGTGCATGTGCACGCACACACACCTTCATGGCTATTTGGAGGGGCCTCTCCCCTCCCCTCAGCACCCACAGCATTACCCTCACGCACCGGCCAAGATTCTCAGGCCCCTCTCCTGGCTGCCACCCTGTGGCTCTCTCAGGTCAGGTCTTATGTCAACTGCAGCCTCACCTTGGCACGCCTCTCAGAGGCTCACCGGAGAGCTCAGAAATGCAGAAAAGGGTGGCAGAAAGTGAGGAGTGGTCCACAGGGAGTGGCCGTGGGAGAGTCTGCTCAGCGAGTCACCAGGGACTTTGTGACTGGAGGGTCCAGAGTTTGAAGACAAATGCCACACTGCTCCGTCCTCACCCACCAGGCATGGCAAGCACTGGGCCCTCTATCTAGGGCATACATGGGGGCTGCAGGCCTGGCTCCCCTGGGTCCGCCTAAAAAGCCACCCAGACCCCTAACTCCAAGGCCTACAAAGCCCCTGAAAGCCCACAGGCCAGCCTGGCCCCACCACTACCCAGGGATATCCATTTCTCCCTCCTCTTTTCCAGCACAGGTAATGACAATGCAGTTGAGGAAACTCGATAAGTTGGCTACCTTGAAATGGAGAAGGAGGTCAAGAAACACATTTCCTAACTTTCAAAAGGAACCGTCTGGGATAATTAATCAACACATCACCAACACCAACGGATTGTTTTATATCAGAAGACATATAATTTTAAAAAAACAATAGCAGGCTTGTTGTGTGTTTTGTTTCTAAGGAATGTTAATTATGTTTGGCACCCTGACACATCCAAAGGTTCTCCCCGAATATTTAGAAATCAGACAGAACTTGGCTTCGAGGTCTTTCTTTACCTGGACTTACCACAGGCAGGGTCGTAGAAACAAAATGGGCCTCCAACAGGTCTTTGAATGGGCCTGTGATTGCTGTACTAGTGAGGAAGGCACTTGCAACTGCTAAATTGCACTCACTATTGCTTAATTACACCTTTGGATCAGCACCTAATTTGCTTAGGGTGCAACTGAGCTGCCATGGGTGTAATTGCTTGTACACTACTTAACAATGCAGCCACCGCCAGGGGAGACTGGAGCCTCATTTGACTCTGCTCAGAGAGGCTACAGCCCCATAGCTGTGGTTTCCAGGGCCACAGACCCCCCAGCAGCCCAGAACAGCAGAAGGCAGCCCTGGCTTTCTAGCTGTTCCCTGGAAGCAACCTGCATGCCAGAAACCTTAGAAAGGTCCATCGGAGGTGTTCACAGAGCCACTAGGAGGACACTCTAAGGCTAATCCTCCCAGTGGGTTCCTCGCCAGTGGGCCCTCTCTGGGAGGCAGCTCTAGGACATGAGCAACTCCACCTAGGTTCTGCCTCAGCTATCCTGGTTACTCAGGGCTGCCATCTCCTGCTGGGGCCTGGTTCCCGTGGTTAATCTGTGCTGAGACACAGCAGGGGAGGTAGTGGCTAAAGCTGCTGGCACCCAAGGGGGACAGGACCATGACCAAGGCACCCAAGGCCCCAGGTAAGAGAACTAAGCCCTCCTCCTGAGACCCCTGGAGCCCTGCTGATGTCCACAGTATGACCAGACTGGCAACATCAAGATTCATGTCCCACAGAGGAAGGGGAAGGCATCCACGTTTCCCCCTAAACACACACACATACCACACACACACACACACCACACACACACACAACACACACACACACAACAGAGGCCTTTGTGGGAAGGAAGTCCTCGCTCTCTCAAGAAGGGAACTAGTGTCCAAATGTCTTCCTTTCCTCCTGGAGGAGGAGGGCACCAGTGTTTTCTGATGGGCTCACCTGTGTCCTGGCTGCCTCCTCAGTCACACCTGGGGGTGTTTACACCCAATGAAGGGTACACGCAGGCCTGTAACTGTGTCACTGTCTCCTGATGTCGCCAGAAAGTCTCCAAGCCACAGCAAGTAGACTTAGTGAAGATGTGAAAGGTAAGAGATAAAGGCTTCAGGGTTAACAATCTAGATGTCAGAGTCAGACAGCCATGAGTTCAAGTCCTAGTTCTGCCACTTGAAGCCATCACTTCACCTCATGAGCCTCAGTATCCTCATCTGTAAAATGGGTTTTGTTCATAGAACCTACATTATGGAGTCGCTATGAGGATTCAGGGAAATCATGCACATAAAGCACTTAGCTCAGACCTTGGACCATAAAATCACTCAAGTATGTTCTCCTTCAAGAGAACGAGAGTGAGCAAGCCGTGAACTCATCACACATCGAGTACTGTCTCAGCCACTTTCCAGCTCTGAGACTTTGGGCAAGAAACTTAACTGGTCTATTTTCTTATCTGCAAAATGGGGATGATTTCATGGTATTTCATTCATAGTATCAATGTGAAAAATAACTACGAGTGAAAAGTACATGGCATACAAGAGTCACTCAATAGACAAAGCTCTTAACATGATGTTTATTCATTCATGTTCATTCATTTTGATCCAATTCTTTCTACTATTTTTGAAGTTTTCAAATAAGTGTAACAGATGTTCCTTCTGGGTGCATTTGGTTTTTTCATACCTTCTCCCCTCCCAGACCCCAAAATAATTGTATATTTCTGTTTTGTTTGTTTGCTTTGATTTACGAAAAAGAAAAAAAAAACAGTCTCGCTTTGTCACCCAGGCTGGAGTCCAGTATCACAATCTCAGCTCACTGCAACCTCCACCTCCTAGGTTCAAGCAATTCTCCTGCCTCCAACTCCCGAGTAGCTGGGATTACAGGTGCGCAACTAATTTTTGTATTTTTACAAAATACAATACTGTGCCCAGCTAATTTTTGTATTTTTAGTAGAGACGGGTTTTACCATGTTGGCCAGGCTGATCTTGAACTCCTGATCTCAGGTGATCCACCCACCTTGGCCTCCTAAAGTGCTGGGATTATAGGTGTGAGCCACCATGCCCAGCCAGAATTGCATACGTATTTTTAGTTCTACTTAGCATGTGCTGCTTTGGGGAATGTTTCTGGAAACTTCGGAAAGCATCTTGTTAAATGAGACCCACAGACCCTAGAAGTGTTCTTGCTGTATACCTGAACTTACATGAGCTGGGTCAGGGGAGCTGGGCAGGGTGGGAAGGGCAGAAATGGGCAGCATCACCAGACTCTACCCAGGAGGAGAGCCCCCTTCCCAGGACCAGGGCTGGAGAGTCTGGTTTACCTGGATCCAACAGAGATCTCATCTTTGGGGAAAGTGGAGACTGAATTCTGGGCAGAGCCCAAAGCCCAGGTCAGCTGGGCAGGAGTCACACAGGCGTCTGCTCATCCTGTGGGACAACCCCTCATGGACAGTCAAATTATTAAAGAATCATGGAATTGCAGTTAAGCTTTCAAAAGAATCTTGTTAGAGATACATCCTAACATGGTTACTAATGACAAGATATAATGTCTAGAATTTGCTCCAAAATAGCCTGGGCTGGAGAGAGACTGGGAAGGGTAGATGGAACTAGATTGACCTTCACTTGATCATTTGTACTTAACAAGCTAGGGCTGCTGTTGTTTAAACCACCAGACTGCGTGGTTTAAACAACAGAAATTTATTTTCTCACAGCTCCGAAGGCTGGAAATCCAAGACAGAGTTATCAGCAGGACTGGTCCCTCCGAGGAAAGAATTTATTCCAGGCCTGGGTTTGTAGACAGCCATCTTCTCCTTGGATCTTCATATCATTTTCCCTCTGGGTCTGTCCATGTCCAAGCTTCCTTTTCTTTTTTTATTTTTATTTCTTTATTTTTATAGATAGAGAGTCTCACTATGTTCCCCAGGCTGGTCTTGAACTCCTGGACTCAAGTGATCCTCCTGCCTCTGCTTCCTAAAGTGCTGGGATTACAGGTGTGATCCAAGACAAGCCACCAAACTTCCTCTTCTTATAAGGTCACCAGTCACACTGAATTAGGGCCTGCTCTAGCTATCTCCTTTTGACTTGACTACCTTTATAAAGCCCTCATCTCCAAATGAGTTCACATTGGTACTTGGGGTAAGGATTTCAACATATAAATTTGAGGGGGGGTCACAATTCAATCCATCACATAATTACTGAAGATGAGAGATGTATGCATTACACTAGTCACTCTATAGCTATATAAATTTGCATTTTCTTCATAATAATGGGTGGAGTGGGTAGGCAAACAAGGGAACAGTGCTTTAAACAACTGACTCAACTCCAGGTTAAACTCCAGAGAGGTAAAACTTGTTCTCCAGAGCTCAAGGGAAATCCTGAAACTCTACTGTTTTAGAAGAGACTATGCAACCGTGGGAGGTAGAGAGCTTCTCAGCACGAAAACATCCAAGCCCAGGCTGCATGACCACCAGTGGGACCTCCTGTAGGATTCTTTCATGGAGGGGAAGCTGGGCTGGCCAACTTCTATAACTTTGTCCAAATCTTGGTTGTCAAAAAAAAGCCAGTGCCGTTGTGGACTGCATTAACAGGATGGTGGCTAAAGGCAAGGGATGGGAGAGTCCTGCTCTACATAGAACTAGAAGGGATCAGCTGGATTATGGTGCTCCACGCTGAGAATCCCTTTGCAAATGGTATATTAATCACTCAAGAGGGACAGAGTTGCATCTGGAGAGGAGCGACCCAGTGCTGGAGGAAATCATGCCATAGCATTCAAGAAAGACTGTGGAATCTACTTTACCAGTCCCTCCTGTATCCTGCTAGAAAGACTATAAGCAAGTTTCACAACAAATACACACCCATATGTATTTCTTTTGTAGTAATCATATTCCAAGGAATCTCCTTTTGCTTTTATCAATTAACCATTACATATCTTAAAGAGCTTCCCATATTAGAACACAGATTATGCTTATTTGTTTTTAACTACTGCATAACATCCCATCCTAGAGTAAACTATGTTACCAATCCCCTAGCAATGATCATTTTGACTGTTTCAAGTATTTCCCTATAGCTAACAACCCTTAATAATTAATTTCACACAGGCTGGGCACGGTGACTCACGCCTATAATCCCAGGACTTCGGGAGGCCAAGGTGGGCAGATCACCTGAGGTCAGGAGTTCCAGACCAGCCTGGCCAACATGGTGAAACCCCGTCTCTACTAAAAATACAAAAATTAGCCAGGCGTGATGGCACATGCCTATAATCCCAGCTACTTGGAAGACTAAGGCAGGAGAATCACTTGAACCCAGGAGGCAGAGGTTGCAGTGAGCTGAGATTGAACCATTGCACTCTAGCCTGGGCAACAGAGCAAGATTCCGTCTCAAAAATAGTAATAATAATAATCTTACATGTATGTCACTTCACATATGAATGAGTTCATTTGTGGAATAAATCTCTCTAAGTTAAACAAATATTATGGAAGGAAGGAAGGAGAGAAGGAAGGGGGGAAGGAAGGAGGGAAAGAAGGAACGTTGGATGGTTGAGAGAAGGTACAGGGCTCGGGAAAACTTTCCACCCCTCCTGGGTACAGCCTCAAGCAAGCAGATGTGGAGAAATGAGCGAAAATCACAATCAGACAGGCAGCAGGAAGGTTCTGGACAGAACTATCCTGGATCCTGTCTCTTTATAGTGACACCTGTATACCCATTGGCTTGGTCCCTTTCCCCAGGATGAGAGAGTGAGTCATGAGGCCGGGAAGGAACTACCACAAGGTCCTCTCCTGCCCTAAGTGCCTTCCATCACCCACTGGTCTGCAATAGAAGGAGAGGCCAGAAAGGGCAGTGAGCAGGGAGGGCAGGTAACTAGGGCCTGACCCGTGGGGGTAGGGGTGGGGTGCGGACAGCTACAATGCTCATGAAGTGGTGGCACAGAGTAGGCATTTGAAGCAGAAGCAGTGGCTATTTACTCCTGCCCCCAGGCTGGCCTACAATCTAACCCAGGGCCAGAGGCAGGGAGAGAGCTTCCGAAATAAGCATGAGGCTTGGATGCTAGTCCCCCAGAGACTCCTGGCTCACCTATTCCCTTCCCTGGGGCAAAGAACCAAGTGACCCCTCTAGAGATTACTCTTCCTGGGGTTTCCACGAGCAACTGATGGGCTGAGATCATTGGTACATCCACATACACCTCACGTGTGTACACACAGGCCCACACATGCTCTCTTCCTCTACCCTCTTGAGGCTGACAAGTGGATATGGTCTGTAGCATATTCAGTATATTATAAATAAAGTCTCCTTTTCAGCTATGAAAACTCAAGATTTGAGAGGGAAGCAAGTTGTGGGGTGCCATAGGGTGTGGGCAGAGAAGGGGGGCCTGTAAAGGGCTCTGGCTTTCAATAAACCCTGAATGACACCACCACCACAAGGGTCCTTGGAGCTGCTTAAGTCCTTTTGTGCTGCCCCTAAATGGCAAGTACAGAAAGCAACATTTGAGTCAACATGGTGCTGTTTACTTAACAAAGCAGTGGCCTTCTGCTTGAAGTGATCTACAGTAGTAGACACCACTTCTGGCTTTCATGGAAGGCCGCAATTGCAGTCTTTTTTTTTTTTTTTTTTTTTTGAGATGGAGTCTTACTCTGTTGCCCAGGCTGGAGTGCCGTGGTGTGATCTCAGCTCACTGCAAGCTCCGCCTCCTGGGTTCATGCCATTCTCTTGCCTCAGCCTCCTGAGTAGCTGAGACTACAGGCACCTGCCACCACGCCCGGCTATTTTTTTGTATTTTTAGTAGAGATAGGGTTTCACTGTGTTAGCCAGGATGGTCTCGATCTCCTGACCTCGTGATCCACCCGCCTCAGCCTCCCAAAATGCTGGGATTATAGGTGTGAGCCACTGCGCCCGGCCAACTGCAGTCATTTAGAGTGGGTCAAGGAAAGGAATGGCAGTGAGCCCTTCAGGAAGCAGGCCACCGTGGCCGAAGGGAAGCTATGCCTGTGTGAGGTTGGGGGAGGCAACACAGAGAAGCCAGCTGTACCCTGCAAACATGCACCTCACTGCGGCTCCCACAAACATGTCCAGTCATGCCCTCTCCACCCCCATGGTCACACCTGGGCCCACCTACACTCACACACACAAATATTCACACTTCCGAACATCCATCCATACACATGTACTCTGTTACTCAGCCCCACTCACAAGCGCAAATGTACCTGTGCTTACCAGGCTTGCATACTGCTCATGGTCCAAGATGGTGGTGGCTGTTGCTCTTCAGGTCCTCTGTACTGCAAAGGGGGCAAGAGGCAGTGCCAGCTAGGTGCCACTGAAGGAGGGACTCGTAGGAATAAAGGTGATTCTCAATAATAAAGTCACTCTTGGATAGTACCATACCCAACACACAGATGTCTCCACCAGAATTTGAGTTTATGGACTCCAGACTGTGTACTGCCTAAGAAGCCTGGCCAAAAGGATGGGCGACGGGGTGCTCTGCTGAAATCCAGTTCACATTCCACTTGGCAAGCCACAGGAGAGGAAGGGATGCCTTCCACCCAGAAGAAGGGATGCCTTTTGCTAAGCTGCACAAAGACACAGTATGGACTACTGCAGCCCCAACCCCCATGGTCATGTACACACTTACATGCATGTTTGTGATCCACATGCTCAAAGTTGCATGCTGTACAAGCATATTCAGGTATAGCCACTCATACATACCCAGCCACCAGCATGCAAGGTACATGGCTTAGAACTCTCTTCATTAGCATACCCTTTCCTAGGGACCCAGGCACAGATTCTCCTGCTTGGCCTTGACCTGAGCTGACGATGATGCCCTCAACCCCCATTCCAGGCCCTGCTCCCCACAGACAAGGCCTCAGAAGTGCCTGATCCCTCAGGAACAAAATCCAGTGACCAGGCAGGTCCCGCAACAACTTACTTACCTGCCCTCTCTTACCTGACCCAGGATGAGGCCACTGCCAGAGTGGCCCCTGTTGAGGACAAAAGCTGACATGGAGGGCTCTGCTAGGTGACCAAGAACATGGCCCACCCACCTCTTGGGTTTGCAGTGGGTGAGCGTGTGTCTGGAAGAAAGCGGGGAAGCAGGGGAAAAGGAGGACTCTGCCTCCAGGAGGACCTTGCAGGCCCAGGGAGTCAAGTGCCAGAGCAGCTGTCTCCAGGCCCATGGCTTCCAAACAAGCCAGACCCTCAGCCAATGCCAGCCACCCACCCTAGCTGTGCTTTTACTTACCCAGGCAGTACAGGGGAAAGAACTCCCACAGGCCCTGGGGCACCTTCCTTTAATTACTCCACTGGTGACTCCTGAAAGTTTCTCACCTTCCCCAGGGCCTCCCTACAAGAAAGAGGCTCTCTAGCCTAAAGAGTCTTCTATGGGGGCCCAAAAGCCCCTATCTGTGCACAAGCACAGTGCCCCAAAGGCAGACAGCAGAGGACAGAGGCAGTAGCCCCAGCCCAGACAGCCTCCCTCCACTCCCACCATTCTACTGCAGACAGGCCCAGGGCCCACGGGCTCTGGCCGACCTGGGGATGGGCAGTCCCTGGCATGGCTGCCCCTCCAGCTCTTTGGTTTTAGGAGAGGGGAGGGGCGTCCACATTCTCTGGAGAGCAGAGCCCTGTGAAGTGACCCTGTTTCAGAATGAAATTGAGCTGCCATTTTCATCTTCTTCCCAAATGTCAGCAGCGTTAGATCAGATTAGGAACTAATCTCTTGCCAAAATTCATTTCCGAACAAGAGAGGTGGCTGCAGGCGATGTGGAGGTTTGTCATTGGTTTCTCAACTCGCCGTATCCTTTCTCTCCCTGTTACTGGGGTGGGAGCAGGGGTAAAAGTTGGAATAGACTGCACTGAAGCCCCGAGGAGGCCTAAGGAAGGTGAGGCAGCGGCACCAGGTGCAGTGGGAAGAAGCCCGTGGCATTAGGTGAGTGGGCAGCCATGCTGGCCTTGTGCTCCCTAGCTGTGCAGAGCCAATTGCTCAGGCATCCTTCCTGGGATGGAGAGAAACAGGAACAAGGGCCAAGCGAATGGGGCCAGAAGGACAGGGCCTGAAGCCTGCACCACATCTTCTCTGAGGTCCCTCCCCAAACCCCACCTAGTCCCTCACCTCGGTGTCCCCAGCCTCTCACCCCAGGGGCCAGAGTAGTAAAAGGAAAAATAAAAGGCAATTGCAACCTAAAGAGAGAGAAGGAAAAAAAAGGAAAATAAATGCCCAAACGCACTGGTCACTACCTTGCAGGAGGCTTCAGTTGACAAGTGACCAGAACACAGCCGCTGGCCTGAATGCGTAATTACCCCCAAGTGAAAATTCCCCCATCTAATTTGATATTTAGTTCTTTGCAGAAGCTATAGCCTTCGTAAATAATATACAAAGTAAGAAACCTAATCCCGCCTGCTAGAATGTTTAATTCATCATTATGCGAGCTAATTGGAAGGTGATTATATGGTAATTGCTCATTAGTGGTGTATATTTATCGCTGTACCTTATGTCAAGGCCATGGGAATTGTGTAGAGTCTGTTCTCTCATTTCAAGGATCAGTTTCAGAAGCAGGAGCGAAGCAGGCAAGATCAAGTTCTTTCTGACGTCAGGGTCCAGCCAGGGCTATGGAGACCCGTGCTATATATAGGGCCTGGAGCTGGCTGGGAGCAGGGGACGTCTGGGGCCAGGCTGAGGCCCAGCCCTCCAGACGTTGCCGGCAGCCAGGCCACCGCCAGGCGATGCCAACCCTCCTCAAGTCATTTTCCAAATGAGACTCCATGCCCTTCCCAAGTACCTCCGGACCCCCAGGTGCATTTTGGCCTTGTGCTTGTGCTGGGAATGGAGACCTTACTTTTGTGCTGTCTCTCAGGAGTGAGAGGAGGGGCAGTAAATGTGGGGTAGGGAGGAGGATGGCGAGGCTGGATATGGAGATTGAACACTGAGTGGGAGATACGGATCGGAAGGTGAGGTTTGACTTGATGAGGAAGGTGGAATTTTGAGTGCTCGTCTCGTCCCTCTCTCCCTGCCTTGCCAAAAACATTCTCTCAATCACACCACCCAGCGAAGCCGGATGCTGGCTCCATACTGCCGGGTTGGTATTTAGGGAGGGAAACCCAGAGTAAACCGGGAGCTTACTCCCCGGGGTAATCGGCGGAGCCACGACAAATGAACTCGAAGCACGAAGAACGAAGAACGGCGGGACGTGAGCGGAACCCAGCCACAAGGCCAGCGCCTGGGATGGGAACTTAGGAGAGGCAGGAAGGCGGGTCTGAAATCCTGAGAGTGTGGAGAGAAGGGGAGGGCTCGGCCTGCAGGTGAAGGTGGGGGCAGGGGCGAAGCCTGGGGCCTTAGCAGCCGGGAGGACCAGGCTCTGGCACTCGGAGTCCAGCCTCCATGCGTGCATCTCCGCACGTGGGCGTGATCTTTGGCGCGCTCTGGCGCCCCCTCAGAGGAGTGCGACGCACCTCTGCCCTACCCGGACCCCAGCCCTGGGCGCCGGTCCGCCGCCCGCTTCTGGCACCCCGACTAGCAGCTCCGGTGCCCTCCCGAGACCCCCCACCGGGCAACAAACACTAATAAACAAAAGGCCAATTAGACGCTGGGGCGCGGCTGATGAATGGACCTTGCGCTTCCAAGCGTGGCGCCGCCTAGAGTTTTCTGGCGCACCGGGTCATGTGGGAGAAGCCAACTCCTGGAGAGGGGTCACGGCTGGGGTCAGAGGGTTCTCAAAACTCCCACTTTCCCCTGGCTACGGGGCTGGCTGGGGCAAGAAAATCCGGCGGCCAAGCGGAGGGCGCGGGCTGGAAGCTGCCGGTGAGGCTCGAGCGGCCTCGCAACGCAGCCCGGCTTTCGGGCGCGGTCCCCAGACGCTGGAGGCCGGCATCCTCTGCCGCCCCGCCCGCGGCTGCTTCGAGGCGGCGCCCCAGTAATTCCAGCGCTGATTGCTGGAATAATAAAGACTGGTCTAGAAAAATGCGCAGTTACACAAAACGGCTGTTGTTTGACAGACTCCGGAGTTAGTGGGGCGCTGCCGGATGACATCCCGGCCCAAGCCTCCTCACTAGACACACACGCCTCTATCCCAAGACACGCAGATGCTGCCCTAGGGCCGGGCATGGACATCCATCACAGGGACCCCCATCCAAACACCGAGAAACGTCCCCGCAAGCCACACACACCGAGGTCACCCCATTCTCTGAGATGCACAACTCCAGGCGAATTCACAGATACATTAGTGCAACTAGATCGTGGCACACAAATTCAATAAACTGCATTTCCATACCGTCATAGGCACTCTGCAGCCTCACAACTGCACGTGCTGGCCCTAACTCAAAACAATCTAGACGCACAAGGTCAGCTAGACATCTTGACCAAATCTACATAAGTAGCCCTGGCCGCCCCAGCCTTTAACTTACTCAAACAATTAGCACTGACACAAATTGACTAAAGTCCTAGCTGAGACACACAATTCTATTCCACAATCCACACAAATGCCATTATACCACAAACTAGTGCTCTCACCCTATACAAACATACAAGAACAGACCCTCACCCTGCCAGCCTTACACCGACTTGGACCAGCCCTTAAAACCCCCACCACGGAGCGGGGCCCCGGGCCAGGCCTCCGAGCAGCCAGAGTCCCTCCCCAACCGGCCCGCGCGTCCCAGACTTTGTTTCCTGCGACTCGAGGCGGGGACGGGGAGGAGCCGAGGTTTCCAAATCCGCGCGCAGGCCCGAGTCCCTTTTCTGCCTGGCCCGCCTGGAGCGGCCCTCAGGCAGCCACAATCCGCCCCTCGCACAAAAGTGGCCCGGCAGGTTACGGGCCGCAGCCAATGCACCAGCTCCTGCTCGGCTTGCCTGCCAGGAGCAGAGCCAGAAGGAGCTTGGCGCACTGGACACACAGAAAGAAAGCCAGGAAGTTCGGAGGTCGAAGGCTTCTCCCACCCTAGGACTTTCTGGCGCCTCCGCGAGAGACGCACACGGAACCCATGTGTACCTCGCAGGAGAACGTAGCCGCGGCACACGCGCGTAATAGATTCGGTTTGACCCTCTCAGGGCAGCGCAAACGGAGAATACGTGGCTCTCCCGAACATGCACTTGGCCAAGGGGTCCTACAGGGAAGGTCCACAAGTAATTAATAAGGAAAGGGAACATGGATCAAACTTGTATCCTATATCCCCATTCGGGGTCACAGACAGGACCCTATGGCAGCATGCATACAGTTCACCCTGTCCCAGGAGGGGCGCAGAATCTGACCCACGCTGCCCATTGAGCCCTACCCGGGAGCATCCATGCCTGGCACCTACGGAGCACGAAGGGGCACATAGACCTGGGGCACATGGCTCCCACACCCCCCTGCTCAGCCCAGCACGCGCACACTGCGAAGGGAACGCAGAGGCAGGGCACACGCGCACCCTGCCCCGCTCCCCACGCCCAGATAGTCATCGTGGGATGGCATCTCGCAAATATTTATATTCCTCAGCGCCACGGCAGCCTGCGTCCACATTAGACGCTCTAATCCTGCCACTTTAAATAGATGAATTAATAAAGCAAACGAGCGGCTAATAAGCTGACTGTCCTGCCTTTTTGAGGCGGAGGAAGGACTCGAAAGTGCGCCAAATTTGTTTGCAGTGGATCAAGGCGAGCCGCCTCTGCTTCACTTTCTTTATCTTAATTCCGACTTGAAAAGATATAATTATCTAGTTTGAACAGAGCTGCTATCAAATCCTTCTTTGGGCCGGGAAGGGGGGCGTTGGAGTGGATTGCGGCTCTCTGAGCCGCTCCGTGCAGCCGGAGATAGCGCGTAATGAAGATGTGGAGGCCTGAGATACAAAGGGCATTAACCTCATTAGCATGAAACCTTTTCTTCTTACCATTGTGGGACCCTTTCAGCCGCCTAATCCCCCCTATTTTCAAAGCTTGGTTTGTAATAAAGCTTTTAGTTTTTTTTTTTCAAAGCTAATAGTATTCTCTGATGATTTTATTGCTGTTACACTACATAGGACGTTTACCCAAAAAAAGAAAAATCTTCCTCACCAGCCCCCTTTTCTTGTACTTAAAAAATATAAAGTACATAACTTTGGCAGAAATAAACCTTTTATTAAGACGGAAAATTTTTTTCTGGACAGACCATTCTGAATTTTAAGAATGTTTAAGAATGGGCTCAGTGTTTGAGGTATTCCGGGTTTCGGAAGGTGAGTGGAAGGAAAAGGTAATTTGTACTTGTTGAAGAGAAAGGGATGCTTTGCGGGAGCACTGACTGCAAAGCGCTTGAGACAGCTAGTGGTCACCGAGGGTCGTGCTGTCAAAGCGCCTGGAAGCCCCACGAGGGTTTCCTGGATACCGCGAGTCGCACCTGTCCCTGTGAGATGCAAGCCCAGGTCTCCTGAGGCCACCCCGTCTCCCTCCTCCCACCAGCAACTCCCGGCGGTGGAGTAGCCCCTCACAGCACACACACCTTCCAAGAGGGGTCTGTGTGAAAATGCACTATAAGCAAACAGGTTTCTACAAAGGGACAGAGATGGGGGAAAAGAGGGGAGGGCTAGACAGGCAGAGATGGGGGAAAGGAGAAAGAGAGGGAGAATGAATTCTACTTTAGAGAAGAGGAGGAAAAAAAGAAAGAAAAAATTTCCATAGTGCCCTATAGTCCCCACACGTGCACGGAATGTCTAATCTTAACTTTTCAAGGCAGGATGTTAACAAAGCTTGTATTTTTGCCCTGCATTGTAACTTGGCCTTATCACAGTGTAAAGGGTGGGGAGATTGTCCTAAATTATGTCCAGGCAGCCCCCCTGGATCCATGGATTAAGAGATTAAAGGAGACCACTGGGCAAGGCCTCCTCTTTCCCCTTCATATTCCTGGTATGATAATTGCTTAAACTGATTTGCACTTTCACAAAAGCTCGCAGGACGCTTTGTAGCTCGAACAGAACAGACGAGGTTTCTCTATCAATGGAAATAAAACTGATTAATGCAGCCTATCAGGATAAGAAGCAAATGAAGCATGCAAAAACAACCTCGTACCCCCAGAAGGGGGAAGGAGGGAGGGAAAAAAGCTAAGTTTCCTCCAAGTCTGATTACAACTTTTTCTTTAATGTTAAAATTAAGAGTTGAAGGTTTCTCAGAACGCTTGCCTTATAAGGCTGCTGAGGCCCTTGGGCTCGGCCCATCACCTTCGGCAGATTGGAGCCAGGGAGAGAAGGAAAGAAAGGAAGGAAAAGTAAGAGTTGTACTTCGGGGTTTAAAGTCAGAAAGTTTAGAAGTTGCAAGATTCTGATTCTGCTACATGTTTTCCCCAATATCCAGGAGAGTAGCCTTCAATGTGTAACTATATGTCCAGTATTTTTTTAATAACCAGAGGTTAAGAGAAGTAAGCATTTTAACCCAAAGTTCAAACTAAACTCCCTCAGTAGGGCATACAATGGGCAAAGGTCTGGTTGGAAAACTTTTCTCCCATCCCTTTTCTGAAGGACTTAAGTTTTCCTAATCTTCTCCCTTCTCCACCCTCATCTTTCTTTAAAATGCCTGAGAATCCACCAAACTGGCCCTTTTGTGGGTGAGGAGCCTGGGTTTCTTGAGCCTAGTTGGGGAAGGACCACACTCAAATTACTGAGATACATTTTTAAAGATCCACTTCAATTTCCCAAGACGACTACTCTGAGGGCATATTGATAAATCTTTATTGACAAAATATTGACATTGACATACTTCTTGGAAGTATATAGTGTGTTAGAATTCTAACAAATTAACACAAAACACAAAAATATTTACATTCTGGTATAGAAGACATTAAGGAAGCATTTGTCACTCTCTTTAGTAAGTCTATGATCTTGGAATAGAAACTCAGTGCTTGAAAACTTGCTGCCGTGTGCTTGGCCACACTTAACATCATCCCCGCTAACTACAGTCCTTCAGTTTTTGCAATAGATAGATTTAAAGTTTGGAATTGCAGTGAATGGTTGAACTCGGCCAATTTCTCCAACCACTCAAAGGAGAAGTTTGCATCAGGGTTTTAAGCCTCAGGATGTTAGGAAAGGGAATGTCCAAGAAATAGAATTAATTTAGGGGTTTTTTTTTTTCCCCGTACAAGTCCTGACTCTTTTTGTGGGCACCCTCCCCCACCACCCCCAGCCCCCCCGTCATCCTGCTCCCCGTTTCTCTGTAAGAGGACCACTATCGCTGAGCCTACTTCATTTAGCTTGCACAATCACTTTGACATCAGAAGGTATCAAAAATTGTTTACAGACTGCACATTTCTTGGAAAAAAAATCAAAATAAAAAGCACACAGAACCTGTCTTTAAAACGAAAAGAAAATTACAATTCATTTCGGTCTTTAAACACCATTCGCCCAACAACTGCTACATGCATTTCAAGGTTTTGAAACAGATGTGGGATGGGGCTAGACATGAATTTTCATTTGTTATTACTAATTATTTTTAAAGATCAGGGGGAACACAGCGAAGTGCAAAAAAAAAAAAAAAAAGTCCTGTGCCTGGTTGGGTCGTGCTTTTTATCATCATCATTATCATTTTTTTAAGTGGACTGTGATAAACGGAATACCTGCCAATCATCTTGTCTTCCCGGTTTGGTGTTTGACTGACAGCTCCCCTTGTCAGAGTGCACGTTCAGCTCTTGCTCTCTCTCTCACCCTCTCTTTCTCTCTCTCCCTCCCTCTTTCTCCTTCTCTCTGTCTCTCTCACTCACTCAGCTGCCTCTTTAGACGAGGGTCGCTTGTTGATGAAGGAGCCTCCATCCTCTGCCATCTTGGCACGGCCTCTGGTTGGGACCCTGTGCCCTCGCTGTCCAAAGTCTTCGCCGCATGCTGCTGCTCCCTCCGATTCCCTCTCCCTTTCTCGGTGAACGTGTATGCGGTTTGTTTTTGTTTTGTAGGGTTTTTTTCCTTCTCCACCTCTCTCTGTCTCTCTTTTGCTCCATGTTGTCTGTTTCTGTGGGGTTAGGTTTGTGTTTTTAATCATCTGAGGTCACGTCTATTTCCTCCGGACTCGCCTGCTTGGTGGCGATTCTCCACCGGTTAATATGGTGCGTCCCTTTTTTCTTTTGTTGCGAATCTGAGCCTTCTTCCTCCAGCTTCTGCCTTTTGAACTTTGTTCTTCGGTTCTGAAACCATACTTTTACCTGCGGGTGAGAGGCCAATGGGGTGCATTAGTTCTTTCAGAGCACCCTTGTGTCAAGTGCCTGATCCTTTCACCCAGCCCAGACTCCAGTTCCAGACTCAGCAAAGACCCCGTCCCCCAGATGCAAGTCGTAAGGTCCAGCCTCCCCAAGGCCTGCCCTCAGGGAGCAGGGCCCTTAGTGCCTGGTGGAAAAGAAGCCCAGCTCCCTGCCCTTCTGAGCCTTCCTGAAGAGCCTTTCCCCAGGGCCCTGCGGCCCGGAATGCACTGAGCCCCCTCTCTCCTGGCCCTGCACATGGCATCTATATCCCGCTGAGAGCAAAGCCTTGCAAAGCATGGGAAGCCCCTACAAAAATAATAAGTGATTAAAAATAAAAAGAGACATGTCCCTAACTCCCTCCAGCAAGCCAGTGCAAGGGAGACCTCAGTCCGCCGCTGCTGCAGCTTCCCTCAGGGCCCAATGTGCTTTCTATTTTCTGCTGGTCTGGGCAGTGTTTCCTAAATATAGCGTCTTCTCTTAGTGGCAGGGCCCTGGGTAGGCCATCAGGGTTTGCCTGCCCTGCATCCTCCCTGCGGGGGATTCTCACAGGTGAGCAGGAAGGGGATAGGGCTGGAGGAGGCCAGGAGGGACATGGAGTGTGCAGGCCTCCAGACCAACCCAGCTGTACCTTTATAGCTAGGAAAATGGGTTCAAAACTGAAAGCTTCTGAAAGACCGTCGGTTACATGGAAAGTAAGAGAGAAACTAAGAGGAGGGGAGATGACAGCAAGCTCCCTCTTCCCTCCTCCTAAGCAGCCCCGGAACAGGCTGCTGGTCACACAGCCTCGGACCCCAGTCCCATCACTTCCCACCAGGGTGGCGCTGGAGGCTGGGCCTAACCAGAGTGGCTCTGAGAGGTCTTAGGAGCAATGAGGTGGGAGTCAGCTGCCATCCCATGAGCTCCTGGGAAAGCTGAGTGGTGGGACTTCATTCAGCACCAGAGAGTAACACGGTCCCATCTTCCCAGCAGTGGGGTACAGGTAAGGGAGATGGCAGAGACTGCACCTCGATACCATCTCCCCACAACTCCTATCCTATCTGGATAACAGTACCCTAGCTCGATGCCAGTCCCTGGACCCCTGGGGTCCACTCCATTCCCTCCTTTGAGGCCGCTGGTCGGTCCGTCTTGCTCTCCTGGAAAGCCTCAGTCCCCCAAAGTGCTCCGTGAAAAAGCTGAGCGGGAACAAGGCTGAATTTAATTTGCTTTGAGTTTGCTAATTGAGGGGGAGGACGGTTCATTTCTCCCCGGCGCTGGCCCAAGGCGCGCGTCGGTGCGCTCGGGGCTTGACACGCACACAAAGACTCCAGGCAGCGTGGGCAGCGAGGCGGACAAAGACCACCGCCGCCTCGGCTGTCCAGGAGAAATCAGCTGGGCCGCGCCTTGTGCCGGGCTCCGCACAAACCCGCCAGGCCCTCCTCGGTTTTGGGGTGGGGAACATGTTCTAAAACAAAAGGCTCGACCTTTCTGCGCTGCCCAGGAAAAGTGTTACAACTTAATCTGCCCAAAAACGTTACTGTTTGCTGGGAACTTTGACCCCACCCTGCGGCTCCGTGTACAGTAGCGCCTACTGTAGTCCTAAACCCCCTCCCCACCCTGGGATAAGCCTAAGCCAGGCCCGCCCAGGGACCCTGCTGTGCAGAAGGCCTGTGCCCTGAGGCAGACCCTCTCTCTGCAGCCTCCCAGCTTTATTTCTCTGATGTAGGGTACACCCAGGACGCTTGCCCTCCACCTTCTGATCGCCCATCTCCTTCAGCGAAGTCACTGGAGCCGACGGTGTGAGCCATGGGCTGGTAGTCGCTCAGAACTCATCTTTAACCCACATCCTGTCCTTACCAGTCTCCAGCCCCAAACACCCAGAAACCGCACTGTGCTTTCCCTCTTCCTGGACCCCAGCAGGGTCCTCACACTCTCACCCAAAGTCTCACCAGAAATGCAGGGATGTTTTAGCCAGGACATGCCCAACTGGACAGAGAAACAACTCGGCGCGTTTCCCCAGAACCTGGGGCAGGTTGGCACTTACAGCCCCTTTCTGGAACCCAACAAAGCCAAGCACCTTGAGACATACATCCTGAGCCCAGGCGTGGAACCAGCTACCAGGACCTGTGCGGAAGGCCCTCACAGAGTTCCGTGCTCATGGGTGTGCTTGAGAGCCAGATTTGGGGTGGGGGCGCACGCCCAGATGGGTTCCTGGCACCAGGGCCGCACTCACCTGAGTTTCCGTGAGGCTGAGGCTGTGTGCCAACTGCTTCCTTTCGGCGCCCACCACGTAGTGATTCTTCTCAAAGGCGTGTTCCAGTCTTAGAAGCTGGGACGGGGAGAAGGCGGTTCGGATCCGCTTGGGCTTTCGGGCCAGCGCGTTGTGCAAAAGGAAACTCTCGGGGCTAGTGTCGTTCCCTGCGGGGAGCACAGCAGAAATCCCATTAGGGGGGCTGCTCTGACCGGAGCCGCGCACTTCTCCGGAGGCGGGCTGGCCAGTCACCGCGCTCAGGGCCTTCGCATAGCTGGCGCCGCTCGACCTGCGGGGGTCGGTAGTCCTCCCAAGGGCTCACGAAGGGAACGCCGGCTCAGCTGCCCGGCCCGCAACGCTGGGTGTCCACCTGTGCGGCACCCAGCCAGCCGCTGCCCCGGCGGGACCAGTCCCTCAGGCTCCTGACCTCGGCCGGCTCCGCAGCCGCCCTGGCGCCGCGGGCCTCGCCACCTCCTCGCCGGGCGCTGGGGGCAGGGGAGGGAGCCGCAGAGCCTGGCCGGGGGATTGGCGCCCACAGCCCGAAGAAACGACTTTCTCTTCTTTCTAACCTCTCGGGGAACTTTGACCCAGGGTGGAAAGGCGGCGGGCTGCTCTCCAGAGTTTTCCTGGAGATTTATTTTTAAATTATTTGTTTTGTTGCCCCTCCGGAAAAGTACAGAGGCGGAGCGAGTTGTTGCAGCCCGATCGGGACAGAAATCTCGCCTGCGGGTGTGCCCGGCCACAGCCGCTGCTGCCTCTCGAGAACTGGGCTCCAGGGCTCCCGGCTCCGGAGAACTAGAAGAGAAACTCTAGCGAAGGGATCGAAACCCGGGGGGTTACCGAGTTTCAGACACCGCCGGGACAGTCTGAAACGCAGGAAGATCCCAGTGGCTCCGGGTCTGGTGGGGGGACCATGAGCATGATTGATAGAGAATGAGGAAGGGCAACCCTAAACTTTTCGAGCAAAGCCTCAGAGTTTTGGGTTCACTCATTAGGACAGGAAATCGATTCACCGAAAACCCAAACAAAGAAAAACAAACCGACAGCCCAGGCAGGATGCAGGCAAATCCAGTTCGGGATTAAGGGTAAAAGATTTTTCTTTTTTTTTCTTCCTTTGGTTTGATTTTTTTAAATATGGGGAGCTGGGTGACATCTACCCGACTCTAGGCTCCGGCAGGAACGCAATGGGTTAATGAATGGACAAGCCGCGGAGTATTGATCGGCTGCCGCCGGAGGTAGATCTTTTACGGACTCCGATCGGTAAACTACCCCTTTTTCTGAAGTTTTAACTCTCCTCCTCCCACCCCGTACCCAGAGAAAAACGAGTTCAAAATATCTCAATAAATGAAAACACGCGAACAGATATCTCCCTCTAAAACAGTTTCTGACCAGGTTCTTTTTTTTTTTTTTTTTTTTTTTTTTTAAGAAAGAAAAACAAAAACCAGACCGAACCTGCCTTCCCGCTGTGGCTGCTCGGCGCCCCAATTGAGCAGGTCGCGGCGAGAGCGCCAAGCCCTGGAGCTTTCCTCCCGCACGGGTTCCCGCCCCTCCCCAGGCCTCCGAAAAGCAGGAAAGAAAAAACAAATCCCATACTTTTCGCCCGGGGCGCGAGGGTCCTCTCGCCTCCAGAAGAGGGTGGAAGACCAAGAAGTGGTGGGTCTGGACTGAATGGGCGCAAAGTGGGTGGTGAACAGGGTCGAACGCAGTCGAAAGCAAGCCTGGCGGCCGAGTCCTGTCCGCGCCCCTCGGAGCCAGAACGGTTGGGGGCATTGCCGAGGGTACCAGGAGCCTGGGGACCCCGCAGGCTCTGGGCTCCGCGGCGCCGGGCACGCACAGCCTGCTCGGATACGAGCGCACTGGGGGACAACTTCTCCGTTCGCACCCCTTCCCAAAGGGTCAAGCAGCCCGCAGGCTATCACTCCAAATCGGTCGTAGCTTGGGAGACTGGGGATCGACACCACGACCGGCCCCGCGCCGCCTAGTTTCCTAACAGGGCGCGCTGGCCCGCGAGCCGGAGAAACCTCCGCCCAGGCCTTGCCAAGCGCCCACCCGGAACAGGCCGGGGGTAGTAAAGGATGCGGCGGGAACGGCGCTTTGCAGTTCCGCGACGTGGCACGTACCTTGGAAGCGATGACCCAGATATCGGTAGCGGTGGATGAGCCAGGGGTAGAAGGTGGACGGATCCCGCTGCTGCGAGGCGAAGAGGGGGTGTGGCGAGTGCGAGGAGGGTAGGGGGTGGGCGGCCAGGGCGTGCGGCGGCGGCACCGGGTGCACTGGCACGGCGGGGTTGGGCGGGTGCGAGACCGCCTCGGCGAACACCAAGTCCGGGTTGGAGTAGACGCCCCTACCGGCGGCGGCGGCTGCGGCCGAGTGGAAGCCGTTGAGGAACGGATTTATGGGGCTGGAGTTAGCGTAGCTGAGTGCCGCGGGACGGATGGGGTCCTCGGAGCGCGAGGCGGGCAGGGGACTGTCCTTGGCCACCAGCGATTCGATGGTGAAGCAGCGCTTGGGCGCCGGCTGGAACATGCTGCGCCGAGGAGCGGGCGCCCTGGG
>NC_045442.1:16162854-16277890 GCF_002776525.5 Piliocolobus tephrosceles
CGTTTGTTTGGGGTGGGGGTGGGGGTGGGGGGAGGAAAGGAAGAAAGAAAGGAAAGGGAAGGAAAAAGGAAAGGAGGGGGGAGGGAGAGGGAGAGGCAAAGCCGAGGATCCCGAGAATCTTGCACCAAACGCGCCCAACCTGAAGAGAGGGGGGAAAATCCTTCCAGAAGAATTTGCAGGCGTGGATTGGGGTAATTTTTTTTTGGGGGGTTAGTTCTCGGGGGAGGCAAAAAAAAAAAGTTTTTTCTCCTCTGCAAAAGGCGGGCAGGGCGCCCTAAGTCCAAGGACAATCCATGGAAGTGTTCGCTTCTTCACAAGTTGTGCAAACGATTTGTTAGTTCATGAGCCTAATTAGTGCGGGGATCACATAAACAGCTTCCTCCGAAGCCTGGTAAATGGCTTGATGATTGGTCGCTATTACTCGCCCTGAGGTGGAAGGGGGGAGACTCTTTAAAGTGCGTCAGAGGGAGGTGAGCGCCTGGGAACCCGGAGGCCTGGATCCCGGCCGAGTGGAACGGAGTCGGCGCCGCCGCCTCGGCCGAGCCTTCCGCCGCCCGCCGGGCCGCCCGACTTCTCCGCGCCTTCGCCCCTCGCTCCCAGCTCACTCGCTCCTGCGGCGCCCGCTTCGGCTTCGCCTCCTCCTTCGCCTCCTCCTCTTCCTCCGGTTTCTTCTTCTCCTCCTCCTCTTCTTCCTCCTCCTCCTCTTCTTCCTCCTCCTCTTTCCCCACCTACTCCCCCTCAGCCACCGCCTCCTCCTCCACCAGCACCACTCCCTCCGGGGCACCCCGGTCCCTGCAGAGTCCCTGGCCGGCGCCGCCTCCGCTGCGGCCCCCTGAATCCGAAGCCTGCTGCGCCCAAGCTGGTAGGACAGACGGACAAACAGATTCCTTTCGCCTAGCGCTCCGCCGCTGCTGCCTACGCGGCCCTGCGTCGGGGGAACTGGGATCGTCCCAGGAGCACCGCGAGGGTAAGCGGGCGGGGGCTGGTTCCTGGGCTAAAGGCGCTGTTCGGTTATACCAATCCCCACCCTTAGCAAAACTCCCAGCGATTTCCTAGGCCAGGAGGGACCTGAAGTGGGGGGTACGGGGTCCTCCCACCCCACCAACCACGCTTAGCCTCGAGGTCCCAGGGTCGGTGCGTTCGCGAGTCTTGACCCGGCTCGTTCGTTTGCGAGTTGAGACCGGGAGCTGCCGACCCGGCTGAAGCAGTGGGCTTCCAACTCGCTCCCGCTCTCGCCCCACGGTCTCCAGCGTTTTCTGTCTGGGAGGATGCTCACCTCCTTCCCCAAAACAATTCCTTCTGGAATTTCTGGGAGCGGTAGTCCAAGGTCAGGGGAGAGCTTGGTGTGGTGCTACCGTACTATTATGGTTCCGTCGTAATTATTTTTGTTACTGTGGTCAATGTTATTATTATTATGGATGCTATTATTTTATTATTATTATTTCTATTATTATTATGCCATCTGTTGTCCCGGGGAGGGGGGGTTGCTGTGCAAAACCAGTGCAACTAGGGACTACGGATCGTTTCTCCGGTCCCAGGCCGTGTCCGCATTTTCGAGCTCGCCTTCGGTTTTGGGATGATTTTAGGACCGAGTTCCCTCGTCCCCATTGGCTCGCGCGGCGGCATAATTATGATCACATCCCCAGGCTGCTGGCGCTGCTCTCTGTTTATTGGTGGTTAAAGATCTATTATCTATTCATCAGCCGCCTCATTTTTCCTTTTTTTCTTTTTGCCATTGCATTCTTCTAAAGTGAAGTACCAGCAGGTATTTTGCACGTTTACAATTAATGATAAAAATAAAAAAAAATTCTAGCGTCCTTTAAAACTATTACTCCCAGGCCCCTGTCATTTCTCCTAAGAATGCAGAAATGCCTGTGTTTGGTGACTAGGTTGCCGTGAGACCTGGGAGAAGCCGATGGGAATGGGGGGAGAAGAGTGAAGTCCACCGTGAGCCAGGTTGACTTCACCAGAAGCTGCACTGCCACCAGAAGCATAGTCGAGGGGACAGGTCTCAGGACAAGCTACCTGCTTCCTCCCTTGGTTTCATCTACTGTATATTTATGTTTGTGTCAATTACTCCTTTATTCCAAATAAAATGTTGTGTTGGGGCAGGTGTCCAAAAACCTCTTTTGGGAAACCAGGCAAGAGAGGGGTTGGGAGCAGTATTTTCCAGGGTCATCAGGGCACCAGAGAGATTCGTGGGGAACTGGCAGAGATCATCTTTGTTGCCCCCACTCCACACCTTCCCAGGGAACATACATACACATCTTCACACAAGACAGGTGTGTGTCTCAGCTTTGCCCTTACAGTGGGAGACACCTGCTACTCCCTTAGGCTTCGAAGCTCTGGGCTGGGGTCCTGGCCCAGTATTGTTCCTCTGTCAGTTCCAGGTGACTTTGCTTTCTCTTTCTCCTCCTCCTCTTTTTCCAGGTCCAAAGATTCTGGGCTTTGAATCCAGCCGTTGGGGTGGGGGTGCATTTAAAGATGCACCTCCCTTGGGCCTGGACTGCTGTCCCCCAAAATATTGTCTGCAGTTTGGAAATCCCTCTCTCAATTAGGCTGTGGGGTCAGAGGCCTCTCCTCTCCTAGGCCAGCAGGGAGCCTGAAGGCATGGCAGAGTGGGGAGGCCTTTTGGCTGTGCCCAGTCAGTAAGCCCAGGGTGGAGCTAGAGGTCCGCCCTCGGGTTTTTGAGGCTGGAAACAAACATCCAGCTTAGGCAGACTATGGATCCCGAATCCTGGCAAGCAGGAGAGGGCACCTTTCACGCAAGCTTCAGAAGGAGGACTGGAGAGCCAGGCTCTGGCAGTGCCCTCAGGCCAGACCCTCCAAATTCAGCCTGAGACTCAGGGGTTGCAAACTGGAGCCACTGAAAGCTCCACCCTTAGTGATCTTGGGTGGGGGCATAAAAGTCATTGACCTTGAGGGCAAGGGGAATCCAGTTTGTCTGGGAGATAGACGATTTGAGACCCAGATGGTTTGCGATGTGTAAGGGTGATGGGTGCCTTCCCTCTTTTAAAACTTGCAGCCCTGGGTGCTAAGGTGCAGTCATTATTCCCTTAACCAGGACAGTGTTGAACTGGAGACGGACCCCTCAGCCTTCTGCCCCAGGCAGGAACATTTGGCTGTAGTAGAGGGTAGAGTGCTCCACAGTCCCACTTCAGTCGGTTGGCATCCTCTGCAGTCCACCCACCTTTTATAAACTGTCCTTCTGTGGCCAGGTTTACCCCAGGGGCTCTAGCTAGCCAACAGGTAGGCATGGGTAAAGGGGAAGCGGGGTCTGAGGTCTGATGTCCCCCTTCCTGAAGGCAGCAGGACATGCTAGTTCCTCTGCTCCAAGTGCTACTAGACCCAAGCTGCACTCCAGCCCCTTGAAGGAGAAGCGGGTTTCTAGTGAGTCAGGCAGTTGGGAACCCCAGAAGCTGGGTAATCTATGCTAATTCATGCACTTGGCCTGAGGAGCCCGGGAAGGTTCACGTGATCTAGCCCCGATGTGCAGGGAAATTAACTAGGATAGTAACTCATTAACCAGACTGGCCAGTGGAGGCGTGCCAGGGCACTGGGCACTGTGGTCTGGACTGGACCCTGAGCTCCTAGATGGCACAGCTGCCCTGCTGCTCAACTTTACTTATGGATTTAGGCCTTGCAGAATACGGCCACCTTTGTTCCTTAGCTGCCCAAGGAGTGAGTGAGTGGTTAAGTAGCCCTGCGTGGAGTGAGAGATGTGGGGATTTCTGAGGCTCCAGCTTAGAGCAAGGGGCTTCCTCCCTCTATCGCATGTGTGGCCAGGCCACTGCTGCCTCTTGGGCTCTGTAGACTGAGGAATCTACCTTTGCAGGTAGCTGGACTAGCAGACACATTCAAACGTTCTCATTCCGAACCTGTCACTGATGACCTTGGGCAACATGGAAACCTCCCGACCTCATTTTGTCATATGTAAAAATACAGCCAATGCTGTCTGGCAGGCAGTGGGAGCAGCACTCGACTTGTTTTGGAGGATGATAGAACTACCCTACTTCCTGATGGTGGTGGTATTTATATGATTCTATATGTTTTTCAAAACTCACAGAACCATACATTACAAAGGGTGAGTTTTACTATATGTAATTATACTTTAATACACCTGCCCCCATCCCCCAAGATGAGAGACTTGCATTTACAGCTTAAGTGTGTGACCTTGGGCAAGTTACCTAACTTCTCTGTGCCTCTGTTTCCTCTTCTCTGACATGGGAATAAATAATAGTACCTTTGCTTTGGGTTTGTTCAATGACATAAACAAAGCTAAGTGCTTAGACAGTGTCTGGCACATAATGAACTACATAATGAAGGAGCAAAGGGCAGTGTTTCTCCATCGCTGCGCTCGGTGCTAGGCCTGTGAGGTACCTGGGGTGGGTGCATGGCCTCCTGCAACTGAGAATAGGTGTGTGGGAGCTGTCTGGGGTCGCCACCTATGTGACTTTCACCTTTTTGTTTGTTTGTTTGTTTGTTTGTTTGTTTGTTTTGAGACGGAGTCTCGCTCTGTCGCCCAGGCTGGAGAGCAGTGGCCCGATCTCAGCTCACTGCAAGCTCCGCCTCCCGGGTTCACGCCATTCTCCTGCCTCAGCCTCCCGAGTAGCTGGGACTACAGGGGCCCGCCACCTCGCCCGGCTAGTTTTCTGTATTTTTTTTTTTTTAGTAGAGACGGGGTTTCACCGTGTTGGCCAGCATGGTCTCGATCTCCTGACCTCGTGAGCTGCCCGTCTCGGCCTCCCAAAGTGCTGGGATTACAGGCTTGAGCCCGACTTTCACCTTCTTGAGCCACAGTTGACTCATCTGCGAAAAGGAAATAGCAATGTGCTAACGGTTGTTGAGAGGAGTGAGTGAGCTAATATTTAGCACACGGTTAGCGTTCATCACATTTTAGTTATTGCTAGGTCATGGCCTTGTGCCGTCGAACCTACCCACTGCACTCTGCCAAATCTTGGTCCCTGATCGCCAAGGTTCGGGTCCTCACGTTGCGCCAGCACGCTGAGCCCGTCCTGTGCTCCTGCGGCGGGCCGTGGATCTCACCGACGCCCGTGAAGGGCGAGCCCTTTCCCAGCCCAAGGCACACTAATGGTGTCCCGAGTTGGAAAGGCCTGGGGGACGTTAAGAATTCCTCCAACCCACTGAGATCCCCCAGTCACGCCGGCCTCTCCGAACGCGTAGGGTGGCGGTGAGAAAACGAAAAGTATAATTAATGCCCTAAAAACATTTTTTTAAAATTATTACGACAAATCCCTTTCTGGCATTTGAGGCCTCTCGCCAGGCGGGCGCAGCGGCCCGGGGCCCCGATTGACGTGCGCGCAGCGGCGCCTAGTGGCGAGGGCTGGGCGCGGGCGCGGCACCCACCCAGCCCCCGAGCCCGAGGGCGGGGGAGTGCTGGGGTTGCGAGGCATTGCCAAGGTCTCGCCTAGGCCGTCATCCAGGCCAGCGGAGGGGTCAAAGGAGGCTCACTGGCTACGGAGAAGCCCGGACGGCTTGGAAGTGCGTCCCTCCCGCCTCCATCAGCTCCAGCTCTTGGCTCGAGAGGAATTCCAGCTCCAGTAGGAGTCCAGCTTCCTTCCGAAGGGGGCGCACAGAGGGGCTGGGGTGGGACAGGTTCTGCTCTAAGAAGGACTAGGAAGCCGTGATCACCTGTGCAGCCACAATTCCATGCCTGAGGTCCCATATCTCCCGGCCTGACCCCGGTGGTTCAGAGAACAGGCCTGGGACGGCCTGCGCGGGCCCCGCCTGGGGTGGAGTCGGAAGAGCTGGGGTCCCGGAGTGCGACTCTCTCATATCCGCGCCCCCTCGCGGCCGGCGGAGGACGCCCGACACAGGGGTTCCTTGGTTTTGGCAGGGGTGGCGATTAATTACCACACACTCCTAGCAGCGCACGTTGGGCCGCCGCGACGGGGTTCTGATGACTCGCCCATTCCTCTCGGAGCGCGCGGACCCCATCCGTCCTGGGGCAGCCTGGCTCCTCCGGTGATGTGGGGCCGTGGAATACGCTTGGGCTTCACTGGAAACCCATGTCATAGGAAGGCGACCTGGGAGCGGCGCCCTCAGCATAACTGTTTGGAGCTCCGAGCCCTTGCGGCAGGGTCTTGACCCTGGCCCTGGCCTCCGCGGGTGGCTGCAGGGACGCTGTCCTCCTCTGGACATCCTCGCGAACGTCTGCGTCTCCGGAGATCTATCCGTTTTGAGACCCAACGTTTCAGTGACGCATGGAGCCACCGGCAGGACCCCACCGTCGGGTTTTATCTCCTTCATCACGTTGAAACTCGTCACTCCCTCACCACACACACGCTGTCTCGATTCATTATTGAAAGCGAGGAAACAGAGCCAGTTTCTTTCTCCCTCAGCTGCCTTCAAATGAAAGCCCAGGACCAAGCAAGGACTGGGAGGGACCGATAGACGTACACACAGACGGTGGTGCAGGAGCTAGGGAACAAGTACACTCTAGTTCGGGCGCCTGCCAGGGATAGGGATAAAGACAGTTGCGTCTCCGTTACACTCTCTCGGGATGGGGGGTGGGTGGGAGCGTGGCAAGTCCTTCCCATCGCCTCCAAAGCTACGAACTATGAGCCCACCAGACCGTGCACCGGCTAGTGGGCTTGAGGACCAGGATGGGGAGCGGAAGCGGGGCGCACCTTCCACGCCTCTGCAGCACTTTCTGGCTTTTCCTGTTTGAGGCTCTGCTCTCTGCTACTGATGGCCCAGCCGGTCTTTTAACTTGGAGTCTGGTCCTTGCCCGACAATGTAAGGCGCTCCTTGGGTTTGTCAGCGTCCATCTAGGAGCCTATGCTACTTCTGAAACGCTGGCGTCCCAGGAGCCCCGTCTCTTCCTTTAGTATCTTCCCATTTTCTGGACCTGGGGGCTGGGATTGGACTTGAAGGGGAAATCCTGCCATCTGAGGGAAAAAAAGGAAACTGTAGGTTTCTTCTTTTGGACTCTGCGGCCCACCTTGAAACGTGGGGAAGATTGGGGCAAGACTTAGAAGAAGGCGAACAATTCCTCTCACCTGTATCGAGTTTTAGCATTTTTTTTTTTTTTAAGTATGTGTGCTGAAGCCCATGATCTCAGTGAACGTCACAATCTGGTGTGGTCAGTTAGGGAAACAGTCATGATACCCACTTTTCAGATGAGAAAACTGAGGCTTAGGGAAGTTACAGAAGTCACTCGGCGCACCCCCACCTCCTAGCCATGGGTGCAGTGCTCACTCCACTTGGAGCCCTGGGAAGACCACCCTCTCCTCCCTGCCCACAGGAATCAGCCTCTGGCACTCAAGCCAAGGAGAAAAGGCAGGGAAGAGTGCCCTGCAGGTGGGCTGGGGCGGCCCTACTTAATGTCACTCTGGCTCTTGCCGCTTATGCACCCGGTCACCTTTGTCCTCCAGGCCGCTCTTCCCGGCTTCAGGCCCTGCCCTTTTTTTCTTCCTGGTTTAGCTCCTGCGGACTCCAGCCCCGACTTTAGGACTGGAGGGAGGAGGGTGGTTAGTGGCCTCGCAGCTGCCAGTGAGCGGAAGCGCGGGCAGGGCAGGCGCTGCGTGGCGGCGGCTGAGACTCCGTGTGCCCAGTATCCCCACGTCGTTCGCGTGAGCGACTCACAGCGGCCGGGAAACCTCCGCTGGTGGCCACAGAGCAGCGCCTGCGCCAGCGGGCAGAAAAACTGGTGCTTCCAACCGCAGCCAGCGAGGCGGCCCCAAGACCCCTTGTCCAGCGTCTTCTGCTTCCCCGGCTCTGCCCGGCCTGCGCGGAGAGAGCTGGGGGACAGAAGAATGGACAGGGACTGGGAGCTTCCGAAGGGACTCACGAGGGTCTGACCACGACCACTCCCCCATCGCATGCCCTGCGAAGACCCCAACTCTCTCTGGGAGCAGCCGCAGCTTTGCCGGACCAGGAGGCCCTAATTACAGACAGGCTCTGCTGCAACTCCTGGGGCCCGGCCCCCAGGGGAGAGCGAAGGACTCCTCTGGTTCTGGCCCCTACAGCTAGCCCCTCCCTCGGCCACACGCACATTCTGGGGCCCCTCGGGCCTGGAGGTTGGCTATACCAGGCCCGGCTCTCTCCTGTTTGCATCCCCTCGGCGTCTGGGCGCGGGGAGGCTCCGTGCACCCCGCTTCTCCCACGGCCATGCGGAGCCCTCGGCTTCGTGGCAGGCCCCCCTGGCGTCTGGAGGAGAGGCAGCGAGTGAGGTCCGAGAGAGCCTCTGGGGACCCGCAGCAGCCGAAGCCGGCTTGGGCCTCGGAGGCCTCCTCTACGCTGGGTCCGAAGTGTCCTCCCAGCCCTGGCGGGGACCCGGAGAGGCCCGACCGCGGCCGCCCTCCGCTTAGCCCCGGCCGCCAGCAGCTTGGGGGCGGCGTGCGCAACAAAGGGTGGCAACGCGGCGGCGCGGACAGGGACAGCATTGATTCAATATTAGCTTTTCATTCCAGTCTATTGTGCCCATCTGAGATAATATTGACTCTGAGGTGAGAGCCCACAGACAACAGGGCTTGTCTAACACTCCGCTGCAGGGGGCTCGAAGGGAAGAGAACCGGAAAGGGCGAGTTAAAGAGACTGCGAATAAAAGCTGCTCGCGCGGCGCGCTGGCCGCCGCTGGCGCCCAGAACCTCGGACCCGGGAACTGGGGGTCGTGGAAGGGCCGAGGGGTCTGGAGGTGGCTCTGAGGAAGGGAGCTGTGCTGTGCGTTCCCAACGAAAACAGCCCTCACTTAACACACACTCCCATCTGCCAGACGCTTGATGTTGAGTTTCCCCTTCTCGGTAGCTCTGGAGGAAAACTAATGCCCCCACACACTGTTTTGGGTTGCTAGTAAGCCAGCAGCGGCCACTGAGATATTTTCCCCTTGTAAACGGTGTAACTCTTTAGGGTAACTTTTCTGTCAAAATGATTCTTCTATTTCCCCTGCCAGTGAAGAGTAAACACGCAGCAATTATCATTAAACTGCATTACTTGCGAGAGCGTGTTTAATATCAAATTTCTAACTGTGCATTTGGCTGTGCGTTCAATCGTCTCCTTGCAGCCCATCATTGAGTTCCCTAACTGCCTTGCTAACCGCAGCTTTAAAGGGCCTCTGGAACGTTCCAGTCTTGCATATAAAGATTCGTTTCAATTTTCAAATTGCTTCTAAATGCCTCCGTTGGAAAATGGCACTTTAAGTTGTTTTACGTGTCGGAGACAGAATACTTAGACTTACACTTGGGGCACCAAACGCAAAATGCTCAGGGCTTGCAGTGAACCTGGTGAGTGTGCCCTCGGGTGTCATTTACAGAATTTGCGCCCTCCTCCCAATTGGAGTTTGACCTCTATCAGAGATAATCTCTTCACTACTTTACCCCAATGAGGAGCTGGTCGTTTGAGATCTTTTCATCCACCCCAAAGACACGTGGGCGTGTGGGGAACTGGGATAGGGTGAGGGCTGGGGTGACTGCATCACTATAGGGAGACCCTGATGCGCTTCGCTCCTTCCCTTCCAGCGCCTCGTACTGAGTTGGTGCTTGGCGACAAGGAGATCGGCACCAGGGCTATTTCAGAGGACATGTTGTCTCGTATGTACCATCTATAACATAGGTGGTCCGTTTGTATTATATACTGTTCAACATATAATATGTATGATGTGGTTTCATATCATAAATTAATATTTAACATCCAGTTCCTATATAATATTGTTATACTACTTATCTAACATAATGTTTTATCATATATTATACAATATATGTTGTATACAATTCTAGATGTGTGTGTGTCTGTGTGTGTGTGTGTGTGTGTGTGTGTAAATGTATTTGGGGGAGCCTTTAATCTTCCTGCAAGTACGCATTTGATCATTTTAATGTAACTTTATAAAGTCCTAATCGAAGCCACTTTGAGACCAGCTATGTCTTTACAGCAAAATACCCTGGGATCCACTGTGGGCTCCAGGACAAGGCTGGGGGGAAGGTAGCTGCCATGAGGGACAGCAGGTCCCCCATTGGAAGGTGATTTTCCAAATGTTTATTCCCCGGGGACAGAGGAGCCGATGTTCTGGACTCCGTGGCCGTCTTCTGTCCTCGCTTGTGTTACGGTGGTTGTTTTGGTTTTGAGAGAAGCCGTTTGGAGGCTCTAGTGATCCCTAAACTGATGTCATGAATTAAAAATGAATGTGAGGAGTGCAGCATATGCTCCGCTGAGGCGTCAGGGAGCTCAGCGGAAGCCTTTCACCTCGGGTTCCGGGCTCCAGACGACAAACTGCGGGGCTCCAGCCTAGGTGCCCGATGCGGGCGGGCCTGGCAGAGCCGAGGCGCTACGCGGGCTCCCGCAGGTCCTCTGCTCCAGCTCGCGGCCGCCCGCCCCGACCCCGGACTAGGAAAAGCTGTCGGGGCTTGCATCGTTTACAGATCAGATGGTCCCAACCACAGTCTGCTTTTAATACCAATTGAGAGCTAAAATCAGCAAGCAGACGGGAGTTCCCGTTGGAGGGCAGGGGCCAGGTGTGCTGGAGGAAAATAAAGTCGGAATTTCAGATGTCCTGACGTTATCGCTCCGTTAAAAGGCAAGAACCGCGCAAGTGATTTAGTTTAGGGAGGTGGGGGAAAAAAGCGAAAAAGAGACCAAGTCAGGTGTAGCCAACGAAAAGATCAGAAATGAGAACCGTCCTAACTTTACAGCTTAATAAACAGGAGGCTGCTAACTCAGAGACTTGGGAGTTGGGGAAGGAAACTGGGCTGGGGAGGGGGGAGGTGGGGAGGTGGGTGATGGGGAGGGTAGGCTCAGCGAAGGGGCAAGAGGGAGAGGAGACTGTCAGGATGCCCTGGGCTGTTTATTTCTCAAAAGCAAAACCCCCCAACGGTTACCTGGTGAACATCTTGTAGAACAAAATAAAGACACTTGGCTAAAACCTGGAACAGGCAGTTTAGGCTCCCCACTTCTGGCAAAACTTGAGGTTCAGTGAGGCCCAGAGCCCATTTGGGATCTAGTCCAGTTCCCAGCCTTGGGAAAGGTTGTTGTGGGTGTGGAGAAGTAGAGACTGTACCTCCCTGCTCTGTCCCTGAAGGGGCTCCCAGGCGTCTGCTGGGATGAGCTGGGAAGTGGGTAGAGGGGCTGAGACCAGAAGAGGGAGGAGAATGTCTTCTTGTTGCTAAAAATAAAACAACCCACTCTCCTCACCCCAGTGGCTGCAGTCTCTGGCCCTGGCGGCACTGGGAGGCGTCTGAACACGTACAGAACGGCAGGCCTTCCAGATGAGGAGTGGATTGCAGTGCCAACCATGTGGATGTGGGTCTTCCCCAGATGGGCTTGGGCACATCTGGCCCATCTGCAGCATTTTCTGCATCCAGGTGATCCATCTCTTCCCTGCCCGGTGTAGTGGAGAACTTTATTCTGTGTTAGCACCAGCATTTCTTATTTCTGCCCTGTTCTCTGAGCCCCCATGATCCTGGTTTAAAGGGCAGCTGCCCGGGTGTGCCGAAAGCAAGATAGACTGTTTCATTTCTCATCTGCTGCCAGGGTTTCTCACATGAGAGAGAATTCATTTCTGTCAGTGATAGCACCAGTCCCATCTACGGTGCTGAGCTCCCATTACAAGGATTTATTTCATCCAGTCCTCCCAGAAATCCATTGAATCCATTGAAGTCTATTCCCATTTTCCATATGAGAAAACAGAGGCTCTAAGATGTTAAGACATTCATCCAAGGTCACACACGCAGGTAGTAAATGAGGAAGTCTGGATTCCAACCCAGGTCTTCCTGACTCTAACAGGTTTTCTGCTTCCCTACATCTGATTTCCTATCAAAATGCCCACTTTCCCCAAAGAGGAAGTCACAGGATGAGGAAAAAGACAACACTTTGCTCTTTAGTCCTCCAAAAAGTCAATGACCATAGGATAAAGAGTCTGGACCCCACATCCCCTCCAGAGCATTTATTCCAACTCTGAAAGAGACATGAGATTATTGGCACATGGACAGCATGGATGGTTTACAAATAGCCTGACCACACCTCACTTCCATCACCTCTCCCACCAGCCCTGTGAGGTGGACACTCATTATTACCCCACTTAGAGAGGCAGGAATGAACTCAACGAGGTTGCACAAGTTGCTTACTCCCCATCCATTCTGCACAGAGCCCTGGCTTTCCCAGTCCAAGTCTCCCAGCTTTGTAGATTACCACATATGGGACTATTTAACCAATGAAGTTAGACCTTGCACTGTGCTGTGAAATTGCTAAGTTTTCTCTTTTTCATGTTTTAAGTATTTCTGCAAATATTATTTCAAGATCCAACTTTCTCTGCATTCATGCCTCTCTGAGACTCATACCTTTTCCATGTGTGTATCCATCTGTATTGTGAAGCCATCAAGGAAACAGAACAAGGAGTTGCCCCTTATCTGTGGTCAGATGATACTCAGAGACCTATACTCATGGTGTGTAGGTTTTATCAGTAACAGTATATTTTGCTCTATTACCATTTGCCTTACTTGTGTCACTCAAACTCAAATGTGTGATCAAGGGCTTTCAATCGTATGTCTGTGTGTGTGTGTTTCATGACTTCCAAAGTACAGTTAACTCTCGCTTTAGACAATGTTTTCTCTTTGCTAAGATCCAAGAGGAAGAATTTGAGGCAGAAGGAATTCTTTGGTCAAATAGTTCCATGTTCAAAGAGATAAACAAGAATGCAGACAGGAAGTGGCTCAAGGGGTCTCTGATCCAGAGATATTGTAAGAATTCTCCTGCCACCAGAAAAAGCCTGCCAGGGAAGGATGTTCTCAGCCCTCAGACAACCAAAGCTCCCTCATCAGGCTCCTTCTGAATCTCACTTGTTTACTTCTGCACAAAAGCCATGCTCTCTTACCCCAGGAAGAAGCTTTTTTCCTCATTATCATGAAATGTTATATATATATATATTTTTTTTAACGTTATGCCAGAATGTGTAAAGAAGTCAATAACAATCATGCAAATTACCCCTTGTTTACTTCTTCACAAAAGCCATGCTCTCCTACCCCATGAAGAAGCTTTTTTGCTATTATGAAATTATATATATATAATTTTTTTTGCATTATACCAGAATGTGTAAATAATAACAAACATGCAAATTACCCCTACCTGGGGGTCACCACTGCCAAACATTTTGAGATGTTAACTGAAAAAAAAGAAGGAATTAGGGCTGGGTGTGGTGGCTCACACCTGTAATCCCAGCACTTTAGGAGGGCAACATGGTGAACCCCAGCTCCACTGAAAATACAAAAAAATTAGCCCAGCGTGGTGGCGCACACCTGTAATCCCAGTTACTCAGAAGGCTGAGGCGGGAGAATAGCTTGAACCTAAGAGGTGGAGGTTGCTGTGAGCCCAGATCATACCACACTGCACTCCAACCTGGGTGACAGAGTGAGACTCCATCAAAAAAAAAAAAAAAAAAAGAAAGAAAGAAAGAAAGAAAGAAAGAAAGAAAGAAAGAAAGAAAGAAAGAAAGAAAGAAAGAGAAAGAGAAAAAAGGAATTAGGTTATGCCTATACATTGTTATTATTACATTTGCCTAACATCTAATATTGTTAGATATGTCTAACAACATTGTTATTGTTGTTTTAGTAACTAAAAGAAAAGGAAGAAACAGGCTATGTGAGTCTGTTTATGTGAAGTAACAGGCAAAACGAATCTATGGATATGGAACTCAGAATGGTGTTTGCCTCTGGAGTGGGTTGACTGGGAAAGGCCCAGGAAACTTTCTGGGCTGCTAGGAATGTTCTATGTCTTGATTTGGGTGATGGTAACACGGATGTATACAATTGCAAAAAGTTATCAAACCTAAGATTTTAAAGTATTTTATCGTAAATGTTTATACCTTAATAAAGAAAAAGAAACAATCTTGGACAAATATTATATCAAAAAAACAAACGAGAGAGATGAAGTAGCAAAAGACTGACCAAAAAAGCAGGAGATACTGAGCTAACACCAGCCACACAACACCTGGAGCTCTACAAAGAGGAAGGCCAAGCTTGGCTCCCCTCCATTCCAGCCTCTCAGAGGTCCTCCTAGGTAGGTTGCAGGTACATCCAAGAGGGCTGGATCCTTAAATGGGTAATACAATCTTAAGGTCCTGCTGGGCCTCACCACTTGCCAGCCTCCCTCTTCTTTAATGCTGTCACTCTGCCATGTTCACAGTGAGGCGCTGCATTTCCTGATAGGGGTGATGGTCCCTTGGAATGTAACAAGAATCCATGCTTGAGTCAGGAAGGAAGGTAAAAGGCCTTAGCTTTCAAAAAGGATTCCAAAAGTTTCTTTCTTAGCCACTCTCTGGAACTCAGAATGTGGTCTCTCAGAAGCAATGTTATAAAGGGTGGTCAAGATGCCACCCTAAAAAATCTGTTCAATAGAATTTTAAGCTTGGTGGGTGGAGGAAAACTGATATACTAGAAGATTCTTTAGGAAAAACTGTGTTTCCTAAGTGTATTGAGTGATAGTGGTTGTGTGTCATAAAAAAAAAAAAAAAATGAGAGGAGGCTGGGCACAGTGGCTCACGCCTGTAATCCCAGCACTTTGGCAGGCCGAGGCGGGCAGATCACGAGGTCAGGAGATAGCGACCATCCTGCCTTACACGGTGAAACCCCATCTCTACTAAAAAAAAAAATTAGCCGGACATGGTGACGGGCGCCTGTAGTCCCAGCTACTTGGGAGGCTGAGGCAGGAGAATGGCGTGAACCCGGGAGGTGGAGCTTGCAGTGAGCCTAGATCGCACCACTGCACTCCAACCTGGGCAACAGAGCGAGACTCCATCTCAAAAAAAAAATAAATAAATAAATAAAAATAAATAAAATTAGAGGAAAACAATATTCTTTTTTTCCCAAAAATATACCTATCTGCCAGACACTGTGTTGGCATTTGAAATTCAAAAATGAAAAATCCTATGATATCCTCCCTCAAGAAGCTAGCCGAGGAAGGCTAACCTTGTAAATATGTAAGTACAATAAAATCTTCACAGGCTTTGTGATAGAGGTCGTTATAATTAAACAAAACAGAAAAATAGAAGTGAATGTTGGTTGGCAAGGGGAAAGGAATTTTAAAGCAGGGAGGGCTGATGGAGTAAGGAATTAGATGAAGACCTTTAGGGAGACTTTCAGGGTTCATGGGCACAATGGCCCTGAATCTGATGCTATTTCCAAATGTCTCTTTCTTTTACAATAAGACCAATACAGTTTAACTTCTCAAGCACTGTTGGGGTGGGTTGATTGTTTTTTGACTTTCAAATTATCTGAAGGGAGTAGAGGTAAGCAAAACTTGCAATTTCAAAGGGAAAAGAAAAGAACATTTAAAAGGTATGTAAACCCAGGAGAAGGACTGCTAGAGGGGTATTTGACTGAGCATGGAGGAAGGAAAAAGCATAAACCCCAACACTGGAAAAGAAACAAAAGGTCAGTTCCCCACACGAGTCACTGGATGATGAAGCTGACTCAGGACAGCTTGGGTGCTATCATGAGAGCAGAGTGGGTTAGGAGTCCCTGTGCTCCCAGATGTATGAACGTATGGGATCACTTAAAATCAGATATTTGTAGTATTTTCAGATCATTTATTAGTTCCACCAGTATTGAGCATTTACCATTTATAAGGAAATTTGCAATTGACCTGTAATTAACAGGGTTAAAAAATTGAATCAGTCATGGTCCTTGCCCTTGAGAACCAGTTGGGGAACTAGACAGCTAAATATTATTGAACATGATAAGTCCATAAACATAAAATGCTCAGGAAAAAGCTACTGATGTTACATTTAAGTAACACAGACAAGAAAGTATTTCTTTTGTTTCTTTCCCAAGAAACTCCTGTGGGTGGAGGAAAACTGATATACCAGGATATTTTTTAGGAAAAACTGTAAGGTACTTCAGTAATTGGTAGACAGTAAGACATTACAAGGAGGGCCATGGGTGATTGACCTGAGCAGGTAGAAAGAATATACTGAGCAAGACACAAAAGAGAACAAGCATTTATTAAGTGCTTACTGTATTTCAGGTACTTCACATATAATATCACATTTAATTGTCATAAAACTCTTCAAGGGAAGGTATGTATATCCATTTTTTTACAGATTAAAAACTTGGGGCTCACAGAGGTTAAGTAAATTCTCCAGAGACACACAGAGAAAGTGACAGAGCTAGGATTTGAACCTTTCTCTGTCTGATTCCTAAGCCCTGACTTCAGTCCACAATTCAGCACAGGGTATTAACAATGCTAGATCTACTGAGCCCCCACAGTTGTTCTGCAGGTAGAATGTGATTCGGGAGTCAAAGTGCCTTGGAAAATGCAGGCATTAGACGAGCATTATTTGTTAAAATAGTTTGCAGCTATGTTCTCCTCTTGCTGGTCTTCATTCAACAAATCTTTCTTGTGTTCTAAGCCAGGCACTATTCCAGGCACTCGGGATGTAGCACGGGAAAAGCAGACAAAATCTTTACCCTGGTGGAGCTGACATTTCCCCAGCAGGACAGTGTGCAGACATGAATAAAAAGATTGATCAGCCATGTGAGAAAGACTGCTTAAGGCTGAACTCTCTCTCTCTCTCTCTCTCTCTCTCTCTCTCTCTCTCTCTCTCTCTCTCACAGTTATATAGATGTAGTTATATATATAGTTATATAGATACAGTTACATATAGTATATATATAGTGTATATATAGAGAGTGTATATATATGCTCTATATATACATATTCACTGTTTGAAATATTGGAAAACCCGGGGGACTAAATGTTTTTTAATGGGGACTTTTTTTTTAAGCATGTTTCCGTACTATGGAAAACTGTGTAATATAGCTATTGCAAAGATGGAAGTAGCTCTTTTTCTGTAGTGTCATGGAAAGACCTCCAAGACCTATTAAGGAGAGAAAAAGCAAACTCCAGGACAATACACGATACAATCCCATTAATGCTTAAAATCAATACTACTTGTTTGTGCTTATGTGTGTGTGTGTGTGTATTCACATACTAATATATAGTTACATGTGTATACTTAGATATAAATTCAGAGAAAAGTTCTGGAAAAATACACACCAATCTGACAACTGCATTGCTTCAGGAGAAGAGAGTGGAACTTGCAGGAATTGATGTGGTCCTGGTACTTATTCTGACTACAATGTATACTTCTTGATTTCTGATGATGAGAATACATTCACATATTGCTTTCATAATTGAACAGGGAGACAGATACATGCATGTGGGTATAATTTAGTTATAGCAATATGATTATGGATGACAATTGTTACCCTTTTAATCTCCTTTGATGTTGTTTTAATGTGTCTATGGAGTGAGATATATACATAGATGGGATGATGCCAACACATAAAAGGTGGAATTAAAACATGGCAACATGGCTTGAAAATCTCGCCTTTCCCCACCCCTCCTGCAGTTTATAGTGAAACCTTTTTTTAAGAGCATCATGGGATTTTGGATGGAAATCCTTGATCTCCCAGTTCTGAGGCACATGTAATTATTTCACAGTTAAGTAGCCTCAAGGATCTTTGCGATAGATATGACTTCATTATGAGAGCATCAGGCCTCTCCCAGCAGTAATTGAGCTTTGGGTGGAGCCAATGTGGGGGTTCTAGTGTGTGAGGAGCGGCTCCCAGCAGGATTCCCCTGGTTTCTGAACCAAGTCAAGCAAGCTGGCCTTAGCTTTGGCTGATCCCTGAAAACCAGCTAATGTATCCCACCCAAATCTCTTCCACTGGCTGTCTCTGTGACCTTGGGCAAGTCTTTGCTGTTTCTTGGTCTCCAGTGGAAGGAATTGAACCACATGGCCTATAATGTCATTTTCTGTCCTAAACTTTTTATTTCTATTATGACAAGTTGTTACAGGAGCCCTCCATCCATGCATTCATTTACATGCACCTGCTTATGTGCTGGGGACAGAGAAGCAAGGTGGCACAGCCTCTGGCCTTAAGGAGCTGCTCGTGGTGGCATCAAATTCTTGAAGATATTGAAGCTGGTGGGTCTGCTAGAAACTCAGATAGTTTCTCAGAACTGGACTCAGAATAGATGTGTGGGGATCCCTCTCCACTCTTTGCCTCTGGATCTCTTGGGTAAAACTGAACTCTGTTCCTCCAGTCCCTTTATTCTAAACGTAATGCTAGTAGAGCCTCTACCTCTGCTGGGTGACTTCTGGTCCTTAGAGACTAACTCACACCCATATACAGGAGGGAATAAAGAGTCTCAGCTTGGGGACAGAGATGGCCTGAAGTCACAGGAGTTCTAGGTGGACTGGTGATGGGACTCAGGGTCCTCTGGCCACTCCACTCATTCAGCAAACTTTTATTGATCACCTGCTGTATGCCAGGTGCTTTGCTAGATTGTGGGAGCACAAGTGTGAATCAATGGAATGATTTGTCAGATGTGTGTTGCTTTTTATTACAAAAGTGATATATAATTCTAACCACTCACATCCTTACAGAACAGGGTGTGGGTGGTTAGAAGCTCTCCTGGAGAGGACAGTGTCCTCAGTTAGAGAACCCTCAGATCTGTGCCCTTCTCTGGGGGCTCCAGAGAATTTCCCCAACAAGTCTTATCCCCCAAGGAGCAGAAGGCTGCTGGGGAGGCCCAGGTGCAGTAGACACTGAGTCAGAGGCTGGGGTCAGAAGTCAAACTGTACTATGGCAGGAAGCGCCATAGTGCCCTTGGTCAAGGCCAAGCTGGATTAAGGGGAACATGCTTGCATGGGCTGAGGGTGGGTATGGGTTTCTCCAGGAGAGAGGAAAAGAGGGAGTGTGGCAAAAGTGGAGAATTGGTGCCAAGCTAACCCAACCTCTTCTTCTCTCTCTACACTTCCTTGCCGTCTGGACCAAGTCAATGACTTAGCCTCTTGAGCCTCAGTTTCTTCTTCCATGAAATGGGAATGATAACAGTTATACTTGTTCTTCTCTCAGATGATGATTCTGAAGATCAAACGAGGTGATGGGTAGAAAGGTAAATTATAAAGCACTTTAAGATATAAGCTAATGTTGTTGTACTTTGAAATGATGCATCTTCCTTCTTCCTAACTGACCCATCCTGCTTTGCCAGGTCTGTTGTGTGAGGTTTCCAGTATGGTGGGTGCAAAAGCAATCGTGGGGGTTGGGGAAGGAATCCCTGGCCAGCTCACCACTTGTGGGCTAGAGGAGTCCATCCAAGGACCCCTTACAAGGCAAGTGGGCAAGCTGGCATTGGCATGGGTGGAGCAGCCTCACCACTACTAAGGGCACTGGTCCCACCCTGAAACTCATCAACCCAATGCTGCATATGTGAACTCCTCCCATCCAAGACGCCCAGGGGATTGGGTGATCTGCAGCCTGACAGGAGGCTGCAAATAGCATTTTTAGGGCATTTGTGGGCTCCTTTGAGAGAGAGGCTATGCCATGGTCCCGTGGGTTCCTCAATAAGAAGAAGGGACTCTTTGGGGGCACTAAGAGCCTGGGTATCAGGAGACCCAGCAGCTTCTGGTCCTCATGTGCTATTAACCTTAGGCAAGTCACCTCACCTCTCTAGGCAGATTTGTCAGATGTGTGTTGCTTTTTATTACAAAAGTGATATATGATCATAAAAATCTTAAATATGACAGAAGAGGAGAAAGTCCAAATGAAGAGGGTCCCTTCCCACCCCCCCCGCCATTAGTCCATTCTCATGCTGCTATAAAGAACTGCCCAAGACTGCATAATTTATAAAGGAAAGAGGTTTAATTGACTCACAGTTCCACATGGTTGGGGAGGCCTCAGGAAACTTAGAATCATGACGGAAGGAGAAGCAAACATGTCTCTCTTCACATGGAAGCAGGAGAGAGAAGTGCCGAGCAAAGGGGGAAAAGCCCTTTATAAAACCATCAGATCTCATGAAAACTCACTCACTATCACAAGAACAGCAGCATGGAGGTAACCATCCCCATGATTCAATTATCTCCCACTGGGTACCTCCCACCAGGTCCCTTCTACAACACGTGGGGATTATGGGAACTACAATTCAAGATGAGATTTGGGTGGGGACACACGCAACCCATATCACCCCCTAATCCTACTGCCATTGAACATCTGCTATAAAAATTCTTTTAAATGTACAAATAGCTATGTATGCTTCTTAAGCAGAAGTTGGGATCACAAGGCTATATTGTTTTCCTACCAGCTCTCTTCATGTGTTGATACACCTCAGACTTTCCTCCCTCAGTGCACGGGTCTGCCTCATTTGTTCAACCAACTGCATAGGATTCCAGACTTTTGGAACCCTTTTCTGAATCTTTACACAGAGTAAATTCCCTGAGATGAAATTACTGCATCAAAGTATTTCTCTATACCCTTAATACGTTAAATATGATCATTCCCTTTTTAAAACTTTTGACAGTGGTGAGTGAAAATCATATTTTATTGCTCTAATTTTAAATTGTTTGATTATTAGTGAGGTTGAGCATTTTTTGTATGTTCATATTTCTTTTTCTATAAAAAGCTTTGCTTCTATTTTCCCAATTTTTCTATTGGAATGATAATCTTTCTCTTATCTGAAAACAGCACTTTATATAGTAAAGCTCTTAATCTATTGTTTGTCATACAAGTTGCATTTTTTTCCTAGTTTGTCCTTTGCTCATAGTATGTTTCTCATACCAAAGATTTAAATATTTATGCAGGCAAAATTGTTGGTCTTATCCTTTATGGAGTCTGAGGCTTATCTCACTTCAAGAAAGTCTTTCTCATTCTCAAGATTATGGAATTATTGTTTTTAGTCTTTTAAATAACTTTTATAATTTTTTTAAATGTGTACATCTTTAATACATCTGGATTTTTTTTCTGTGAATGTAACATGAAGTGAAGACCCACTTTTTTTTCTCTTAATGGATAACCAATTATTCCAACATCATTTGCAGAACAATATAGCCCTTCTCCATTGACAGGAAATACAATCTTTATCACATACTAGATTCTTATATTTTCTTCTCTTTATTCTATTCTGCATTCTATTTTGTTCATTAATATATTTGATATTCCTAAAAAAATTAGCATACTGCTTAATGACCCTGACTTTGTAATATCTTTTAAAATCCAATAGGGCCAGGCTGCTCTCATCTCTCTTCATCTAGGAAAACTGTTCTCATGTATCTGTTTTCCTAGATAATATTTAGAATCAACTTCCCAGTTATTTTAATCAGAACTATTATTGGAATTGTATCAAATGTATGAATTAATTTGGGAAAGAGTCGAAATCTTTAAAATATTTAGTCATTCCAACCAGAAACACAATAATTTATTTAGATTTTCTTTGATGTACTTCATTATTTTCTTCTAAATAGGTCTTGGATGTTTCTGGCATGAATTAGTCATTGCATTTTCAGTTTTGTGGATGATTTATGCTTTGTTTTGTTTTGTTTTGCTATAGTGAATGGAATAATTTCTCATTTTATATTTTAACCTGTTTACTATTAGATTAGAAAACTAGTTCGTGCCTGGTAATCCTTGTGAATTCTCTTATTTCTGTTAAGTAACCAGTTAAATCTCTTGGATTTTTCCATTTGATAACTGCTTTACTTATTATCAGAGTAAACCATGGTTAGCAGAGAAAATGAAAACATACAAAAGGAAAGAAACAAAAACTACCTGGAAGATTTACTTCAGAAACAGTTACTCTTAACATTTTGATAAATGTTCTTCACATATATATGCATATAGTTAAAGACAGTATAAGAATATATACATAACTATACATATATCTACTGAAGTAGACGTATGTAGATATCTAAAAATTAAGTAGACATATGTATAGTTTTCAAATAGCATCGTAATATGCATGTTTTGTAACCCACTTTTCCTATAAAATATTACAAACCTTCTTCCACATAATTCTTATACATTATCATTTTAATGGCTGTTTTAATTGCATGACTTTATTTAAGCAATCCTCTAACTTCAGACATTTAGGTTGAGTCTATCTCTTAATATTATAAATAATTCTATAGTAAACATCTTATTAGCTATATCTTTGTAAATATTCATAGTTGTTTTTTAGAAGAAATTTCTAGAAGTGGAATTTTTAGGTCCAAAGGTATGCAACAATCTAAAGCTTTTGTGACAAATTCACAAATTGCATTTCAGAAAACTTGTGCCACTTTATTCTCCCACTTCCATTTATTAAGATATTTGTTTTGTTTAAGACAAGGTCTGGCTTTATCACTCAGCCTGGAGTACAATGGCATGATCATAGCTCACAGAAGCCTTGAACTCACTCCTGGGCTCGAACCATCTTCCTGCCTCAGTCCCTCAAGTAGTTGGCACTACAGGCATGTGCCATCATACCTGGCTAATTTCTTCTTATTTTTTTAATGTAGAAAATTACAGGAGTGAGCCACGGTGCCAGGCCTATATATTTTTTTAATCCTACTGTCTTCAGTAAACATTGTACCGTAGGCATTTCCTGAGGTCTTAAACTCAGTGGCAATACTGATTGAATGGGAACAGAGTGTTTTGACAGGACCAACCCTCTGTTGGACCCTCAGCTGTCCCTTCCATTGCCTGAGATAAACCTAAGAGCTCCTGACTTCCAAACCAAGAGGCTTCATTTGAGGAACAGGATCAGGGCATTGAACTCCATCTTCTCAAGAAGAACTAAAATGGTTAACTCAGCCCCAATCCTTTGCCGCCTGCACAGAAAGGTGGCCGGGAGGCTCCATGAAATGTTAATCATTCTAAGAGATCACTACCTACAAGTAGCAGAAGAGTCATTTGTGCTTTAAATAAAAACGCCTCTTCCCTGTCATTTTTTATCAGGGAAAAGACTCATATTTCTCCCATCAAGTGTTCGCTTGGCAAGAAACTCACCTAATTCAGAAACCCTTCCAGCAAGGGGGATATGTTTTTCTCAGCAGCAAATGACTACAAACACATCTGCATTGACAAGTTACAACTTATATCCTTCTATGGTGTTTTTGCTCTTTTGAAAATGTTAATAAAAACTTAATGTGGAAAAAAACCAACTTTTTCCAAATATGTGTACCAATGGGCCCGAGGCAACTCATACTTTCTTATGAAATAAAGTAGGTCACTCACATCAATCATGTTGTCTTAGCACATTTTTTCCAAATTAGGAATTTTCAACCCATCATACCAACTTATGGCATCTCTTTTCCAAACATTTCCTTTTAATACGCTCTTTAACATGATAAGCAAATCTAATAGAATGCATTAGTGTCACTTTCCAGTGATGGAGTGTTTCCTCCTGTTGCAATCCACGATGACTTCAGGGAAACATTTTTACTAGCTCCCTCTGTAACAGCGATTGCTTGTCAAAAATATGACAATGGCCCCAAAGCTGTCAAGATCACACTTGGGTGTCAGCCTTAGAAAGATTACCAGGAGTTCCTTCCTTTCTTCTCCATGTGTCATATACGTAGAAATTCAAAGGATATGTGTGCACCAAAACAAAATCATAAATCCAGATTGTGTACGTGAGGGGAATGTTTAAATGTGGACTGTCAATTCATCAGTACTGTGTATGAATTCATCCTATCCTATATAGATCAAAAGCTTGTACTGGGCTTCGTTTGAAAAGCACATTGCTCACAGAACACTTCCAAATCTCCTAGATCATGCAGAAAGGGAGGATCCTTGGGTTAATATGTGTGAGATTCTCCAAAACGGATTGCCATCTTTTGCAAGTGGCTTTGGACCCTGTGCGACTCTCCTTATAACTCATTTGAGATCGATATATTTGCATGTTCATATATTTGACAACGTTTGTCTGGCAAAAACAGGGTATTTCTTTCCCCTTGGACCTCTGGTTCTTGGGCTCATGTGTTCAGTGTTAGCACTTGAGTTTCCTGAGGGATTTTTTTTGTTTCTTTGTTTGGACAGAGTTTTGGAAGAAAACATTTGGGAAGGTTGGAATGGGAGAGGTTTATAGAGCGCCCAGGAATTCAGCTGTTTCAGGCTTTGGGCCACCCAACAGGAAAACATCTGAATGGAAAAGGGAAGTTCAGTCTGTTTTCTGGATCTTTGGCCCCCTGGGCCTTTCATCTGGACACGTGGGGTCATGCAGACACTGGTTTACATTGCCCACACCATAAACCGCATCACTTCTCCTTCATGCCTTGCGGTGGGGGCAGGTAATGTTATGGACTCTGACTGGCTATAGCTTCCTGACACTGCACCACTATTGTCCGGAGCTAAAGACTTGGGGCTGTGTGTCCTAAAAAGCATCATTAACTCATTATTAACAAAAATGACTGTGCTGGGGCAGTGGAGGATACAAAAATGAGACACAGTTCCTGTCCTTTAGCAGCTTGAAGTCAGGCTTGATGTCAAGTAGAAGGTGATGAGAAAAAGGAAAAAATTGCCCAGAGGTCAGGCACTGTGGCTCAGACTCATGCCTATAACCCCAGCAATTTAGGAGGCCAAGGTAGGAGGATTGCTTGAGCCCAGAAGTTTGAGACCAGCCTGGGCAACTTAGCGAGACCTATCTCTACAGAAAATAAAATATTAGCTGGGTATGATGGTGTACACCATCATGGTCCCAGTTACTTGGGAGGCTAAGGTGGGAGGATCGCTTGAGCCTGGGAGGTGAAGGCTGTAGTGAGCCATGATTACACCGCTGCACTCCAGCCTGGTTGACAGAGCAAGATCCTGCCTCAAAAAAGAAAAGAAACGAAAAGAAAAGAAATGCCCAGAGACTTCAAAGGAGGGAAAGGCTGCCACCAGGTAGAGGTAGATGAGACAGAAGATTGGGGCAGAGACGACCTTTGAACCAGGCCCATGTGATTAGGCTTTGAATATGCACAGATAGGGAAGAGCATTCTTCAGAGCAAGATAAAGGAGCAAGCCTGGGAAAGCATGCAAGGAGTGGGGGCGTGACAGACAACCCAGGACCAACGGAAGGCAGGCTGCAGGGAGAGAGGCAGAAGAAATCAGGAGAGGCAGGTCTCAGCAAGTGTGTGCAAAGTCTCAAATGCCAAGCTAAGGAGAATAGCCTCTAAGGAGTGCTCCCCGTCCCATGACCCCAAAATGATTCTGTTCACATCAACACATTTGTCTAGAAGATTATTAGGGTGACGATGTTTTCCTTGCTGCATTTGAATGCTCCCAGTTTGCTGTTTACACTTCTCCTTCTACACATAGGCAAATGTTATAGTAAATAAGTTTTTCATTGCCATGGTTTGAAGCACAGTCTTGGAAACTCCTGCTAGACTCAAAACCATCACTCACAGGGGTTTAGGATTCTCTCAAGTCATATTGTTTTCCATGAGTTGATTAAAATTTGTAGACGCGGCCGGGTTTGGTGGCTCACGCCTGTAATCCCAGCACTTTGGGAGGCTGAGGTGGGCGGATCACAAGGTCAGGAGATCGAGACCATCCTGGCTAACACGGTGAAACCCCATCTCTACTAAAAATACAAAAAAATTAGCCAGGCGTGGTGGCACACACCTGTAATCCCAGCTACGCAGGAAGCTGAGGCAGGAGAATCACTCAAACTCAGGAGGCAGAGATTGCAGTAAGCCCAGATCACGCCACTGCACTCCAGTCTGGGCGACAGAGTGAGACTCTGTCTCAAAAGAAAAAAAAAAAAAATTGTAGATGCTGCTACTTTTCTTCTGGCCTATGGCCCCAGACGGGATTAAGCAATGCAAGACTTCAGGTGCTTTGGTAGATGCATTCACTTGTTTGACAAATATTTATTGAGCAACTACTATGTACCTAACATTGCTCTAGGTGTTGAAGATGACATGTGTTAACGAAACAAACAGGGTCCCTTCCTTCACGGGGTTGACTTACTGGTGGGAAAGACAAAAGGTGAACAAGATAACTTCAGAGAGTTATAAGAGAAATAAAGGAAATAAGCAGAGAGTTGCAACAGAAAGTAACTGGAGGCAAGAGGACAGCCATACAGAGAAGCTGGTCAGAGAAGACCTGAAGGCCAAGGAAGAGGAGGAGCCAGAGAGGTGAAGAGCTGGGAGAAACATACCAGGTGGAGGACACAGCAAGTGCAAATGAGGTGAGCTGGAAGAAGCCAGTAAGCAAGAGGGAGCAGGAACAGATAGGGCTGGAACCCAGCTGGAGCTGATTTGGGATTTGAGGGACACCAGGAAGATCCTGCAGCGTTTTAAGCAGGGCAGTAAAAGAGCTATGAATGTTGGGGTGCCCGCTTAAAAGCCACCACTAGCCACCATCTGCTCTGGCCTTACCATGGCTGATGTCCCCACAAAGACAAAACGAGTGCTCAGAGTGTATTAGCTTTTATTTTTATAACAATCTTTGTACCCAAACCACCGTAGCATTTTTAATAACAAACTGGCAGAGAGTCAGACATCTGTACTTGAAAAAACTATCCAAGCCAAGTATTTCTAAATGTTTTATATTTACTTGTAACATTAGAATAACCATGAGGTTGCTTTTTGCATAATCGGAACCATTCTCATTAGGGTTCGACAGATCTCATCCTTCATGAACTCGGTGGTGGTTTTCATTATGGCAGTGACATTGATCTGACGGGAGTGAATCTCTCCTTGAATATTTGTGGGGAAAAGGGGAAGAAGTTGAGAGAAGCCAGGGAAAGCTATAGGAAAATAAGAACTCTGGAAAGATAACCATCAACTTGTCACTGGAAAGAACCCAGGCTTCAAAGTCCAGCAGAGCTGGGCTAGAGAAAAAGTTGGATGACCTTGGGTAAGTCCTTCAAACTCTATGAGCTTCAGCTCACTCACAGGCAAAATGGGGATGATCACAGAACCCCCTTCCTAGAGTTGTGATGAGGTCTGATATGGTTTGACTGTGTCCCCACCCAAACCTCATCTTGAATCATAGTTTCCATAATTCCCACGTGTTGTGGGAGGGACCAGGTGGGAGATACTTGAATGATGAGGGCGGGCCTTTCCTGTGCTGTTCTCATGACAGTGCATAAGTCTCATGAGATCTGATGGTCTTATAAGGGGGAGTTGCCCCCACACATGCTTTCTCTTGCCTGCCACCATGTGAGACGTGACTTTGCTCCTCCTTTGCCTTCCACCATGATTGTGAGGCCTCCCCAGCCACATGAAACTGTGAGTCCATTAAATCTCTTTTTCTTTATAAATCACTCAGTCTCAGGTATGTCTTTATTAGCAACATGAGAACAGACTAATACAGGTCTAAGTGAAGTCACATACGTAAGGGGGCCTGGTACAAAACTGCTTTCTGTTGCCTTCCTCCAAAATTAGTATTTAACATCCAATTGTGAGACAGCACCTATATCTATTTATATCTTTTTCTAAAGTCAGGTTGCAAGATGTAACAAATAAACACACAGAACACCCAGCTAAATTTGCATTTCAGATAAACAACGAATAATGATTTAGTATAAGTGTGTGCCATGCAAAATTCAGAACATACTTAGCGTAAACAAGTATTTGTTGTTCATCTGAAATTTAAACTTGAACATCCTACAGTTTATCCAGAAACCCTGTTATAAAGGTTTACTGGTCCTAAGAACATTAAGAAAGAGTGTTTTTGAGATCCAGTCCAGTCTTTGTAAGTAAACTGGGCATTTGTGTCAGAGGCAGTTTGTTGTCCTTGTAAAGACTATGCCTAGAACAGACCTGGCATATAGTAGGTGCTCAATAAAGGTATATTGGCTGAGCAGGTAAAAGATTAGAAGACCTTGTCACAAGTCAATTCAATTTGGTACGTGTACACATTTTAGACATGCCTTCCAGATCAAGTATCTCCTTTACCTGAGGTAGGTAAGAAGACAGATCCCCACCTGCTACCCCAACCCCCACTTCCCACCGCCAGAATCACCCAGAATCCAAAACAAGGATGATTTCCAGCTTTTGTCTTCCCTCTCAGCCACCTGCAGCCATTCTGGAGCCAGGTTTGTGTAATTCATATCTCAGTCTCTGCCTTAGCTCCTCCCATGGCTTCCCCCAAAATAACATGGGCTATAGGAATGTTTCCCCCCAACTCATTTCACACCTTATTTTATCTAAAAAGAAGGTAAAACTTCCAAGTGCAGAGTCGACCCTTTTTCTCCCCTTCCTTCTGGCAAATGGGGGCCATGTGGGCTGGGAGGTGGGGACAGGTGGAGTTTCTGGCTGGGAGAGGCTGCTGGGGGAAGGTAAAGACAGGTGTGGCCTTTTGAGCCCCCCAGGCCGGCAAATGTCTACATTTCCTGAGAGGTGTGAGCTCAGAGGACTTCCCCAGGAATCTCGGCTGGACTTGTAAAGAAAGGATCCCAACATCAAGAAAAAAAGCCGGCCAGTAAATTCCTAGTGAACTCATTTTCTAAGACTTCTGAATGTGTTTTGAATTTTCTCTAAATTAAGATAATCATAAAAGGTTAAGATATTTAAACAGAGCGCCACCTGATCCCAGGGCTTGATTTGTATGCTTAATTAGTTCCCAAACATATGGTTCAGAGCTTCTTATAAAAACAGGGTAATGACTCGAGGTATATTTGGGTATTAGATTGAACGATGTTAAAGGGACATTCAGACCCATCTCAAAGGCCTTAACCTGCCCTTGATCTGTGCTGGAAGCTTTTGCTGACATCTGTTTCAAAGAGATATCAAAAAACTTTCCAGTGGCCTCATGATAAAACAAAAATCCATACGGAGATAGGTATCAGGCATTAAAATACTTAGGATTCAGCACGGCCTGAGGAATGTGTGGCCCTAGAATGTAAGTGGGGTTGGTGGGGAGGGGGAGGTTGAGGAGGGGCTCCCGCAAAGATGCAAATACAAAAAAAGCTGAGAGTTCAGTGCCTTGGTGCAATGTGGAGAAGGAGCAGATGGGTCACAAATGTCCCCAGGGCCCTTTGTTCTTTTGTGTGTTTCAGTCCCTGGTAATAAATCAGGTGCTCCTGAGTGTGGAACATAGTTCAGGCCACCAAGAGTCACTTCCTCAGTTCCCACGTAGCCCCAGTCTTCCCCTACCCCAACCTGGCAGAAGGGAGGTATTGCCCTGACTCACCCCAACTCTCTGATCTAAGTTGTGTGATGTGCCTCTGACCCCCGCCACATCCACATTGAAGGGGTGTTGCATGTGTGCGTGTGTGTGTGGTTTGATTTGGGGGTTTGTTGAGGTTCTCTTTTGTTGTTGTTTGTTTGTTTGGAGACAGGGTCTTGCTCTGTTGCCCAGGCTGGAATGCAATGGCACAATCACCACTCATGGCAGCCTCAACCTCCAGGGCTCAGGTGATCCTCCCACCTAAGCCTCCCAAGTAGCTGGGACCACAGGCACGTGCCACCACATTAGGCTAATTTTTTTCTTTTGTATTGACAAGGTTTCTCCACGTTGGCCAGGCTCGTCTCAAACTCCTGGGTTCAAGCAATCCTCCCACTTTGGCCCCCCAAAGTCCTGGGATTACAGGTGTGAGCCACTGCACCCAGCTATATATATAATTTTTTAAAACATATGCTTGGTCTGCATAATACAATGTCCAGACAAGCCCACTCGCCAACTTCCAATCAGATTTCTGCCCCTAAACCTTCCTTATAGAGGTGAACGGATCTATCCCATTTGTGAAAATTTGAGCCACGTGTGGGAAATGGCTGTCCATTAGGCACAGTCACCAAGGGCCATGACATAGGTCCCAGGGGGATGGGGCCATCCCTTTGGCTTCAGTGCACCATCACTCTCTCCCCAAATTCGCTCACTCATCCACACACACTCCCATCCTTTTACCAAGTACTCATCAAGCATCCATCTGTTGTGTGTGGAGTACGAGGCGCAATGGAAAAAGCAGAGCTGATTTCGATATTGCCCTGCCCTTTAGAAGCTCCCAAAGGAAGGAGACAGCAGATACAGGAAGACGTGTCTGTGAGAGGTGTGAGGATCAGATATAGGAAACATACACTTCAGGCAGAATAGTCAGGGCGTCTTTACAGACAAGACATGGCGTCTGCCCTGGGCTCTGAACGCTATACCCATCGGGACAATGGTAACTGAAGATGACAAGGAACTCCAGGTGGAGGAATAGTGTGGACAAAGGCCTAAAGAGAGGAAACCACTGTATGGCCCCCAAACAGCAAGTTGCTTTCTGGGTTACGAACACCATACACATCCCCGTTCATCTGATCTTCAAACATCCTTGTGAAGTCCACAAGGAAGGAGTAATTATTTTCATTTCACAAATAAGAAAACCAGGGTGCACAGAGGTTACATGCATTTCCCAAGGTTTCACAGCTCAGATGCAATGGAACCCAGACTCAAATTCAGGCTTGGACTCCCCAGATCCGCATGGGGCTGAAAGGTTAAGACAAAGGTCAGATTGCGGAAGATCTTAAATAAAGACTAAGGAGGTGACTCTATTTGCTGTGTAGCCCCTGGGAGCCATAGAGGACTTTGAGCAGGGCTGGAAGATCCATCAGGCAGCTGTGAGCAGAAAGAGGCTGGGGGTCAGCTATGAGGGTCCCTCAAAGGTTATCAGGGCCAAACTGGGCCAGGTGCCAGAGGAGGAGGAAAACACAAATGCAAGACAGGGGAGGAAGGCTCCTGTCATGCAGAAGGCAGCAAAGAGGCTCCAAGCACCATTGCACTTGTGCTTCCAACGGGCTAATTCCTCCCAAATCCATCAGAGACTTCAGCATCAATGACAGCTCCAGTTTAGAGAGAGTACAGTGACTCAGGCACATCCTTATTTAGTCCTCATAACAACCTTGTGAATTACCCATTCTTATTATCGCCATTTTACAGATGGGGAAACTGAGGCACAGAGTAAAGTCAACAAGGCAGATATTGCTAAGGAACTTGACCGTGGCTACTCAGGGAGGAAATGCAAACTTGTGATCACTATTTCCAACTGCCCCCATTAGGCCTCACATGCCACTCAGATGGCCAGGATGGGGGGCTCCCCGTCATCCATCAGAGCACATCTGCCTAGCGACCCCAGGCCTATAAAACCCTCCCCAATCTGGCCCAAAGTTATCTTTTTCCTTCGTTACCTCTCCCTGGGCCCCAGAGTGATCCCGCTGCCACAACCCAGCAAGGAGGAGGCCAGATCTGGGCTGTGATACAGGGAGGCAGAGTCCCTGTGAACTGGAGAGCCATCCTGGGCCTTCATAGCAGGAGACCTCAAAGCTGGGCCAAGCTGAGTGGGACCAACATCAAAGCCAGCGGCAGGTGGCACAGCAACAAGGAACAGAAGTGAGCAGGGGCAGGGCTAGTCCCATAGGAACCCTGGCCAGGGGCCTCTCTGCAGATCTAGGACACCTCAACCCGGGGCTCAAGGCAGAGACCTCCAGCTGCAGCTGTGCCAAGACCTCCTCCTGTCCCTGGGCCCCCATGCTAGGGGCTGGGGGGACAGTGAAATGCAGGCTGAGAAGTTGTCTGTGAGTAAATGAGAGGTTAAGCTCCCAGCCCAGCTGCCGTGGCCTCTCCTCCCGGGAAGCCCTTCAACCCACCGCTTCTTTCAGCAGCACGTTGGGACACTGTCACACCCACACCCTCTGGTATTGCTGCTTTCATCTTCCTATGCCAGTGTAGATCCCTCATAGCTTGGTCTGTCACACTCCTCGTGGCTCCTGGCATAGCACCATGCACGTTTTAGGACTTCCAGAAATCCTTGGGACCCGCCTGACACACAGACACATCCTTTGTGTGGCCAGAGGTCCGTGAAAGTCATTTTGTAAGAGGCAGGATGGTACACAGCATGGGAAGAGCACTGCCCAGGGAGCCCAAACCCAGAGTTCTAGCCTGGCTTTGCCACTGACTTCTTGAGCAGATCACATCACCTCAGTTTACCTACCTGTGGCCCTAAAGCAAAGCTAGCTAGTTCCTACAAAACTCGGACCTGCCAAGTCTAGGCACAAATTGTGCTTCTCCTTCCTTCACCTTGCCTCTTGAAAGAACTGAGTGTTGGGATTCTCTCACCACCTCCTCTAAGAAGTCTTCCCTGACTACCTGCTACGGTAGCCCCCTCCCATCTCCCTGGAAGTCTCAACCATGTCACTCGATGTTTCCATCTGACCTTTTCCTGTTTGGATTTTTTTTTTTCCCCATTTGCTTCTTAGCTGCCAGCCCTGATAGGATGTAAGTTTCAGGACAGCAAGGAGTCGGCCTGAACTGGCCTCTGCTGCTCCTTGCTCAGTCTCCAGAGCCCAGGGTAGTGCCTGCGTGGGACAAAAGCCACCTTCTTAAGCACTCAGTACATGATAGTTATTCTAGTTATTCACTGTTTCCAATGAATAACTGTCATGTATTGAGTGCCTAAGAAAGTGGCTTTTGTTTGCCTATTGACTGTCTCCTGTGATAAGTGCCTCAGCTCCGTGGGAGCAGGGACCTTCTCTGTGTTGTGTCGCTGTACCCAGTGCCAACCATAGGGCCTGGCACATAAGTTCTATTCAAAGGTATATATCAAATAAACTTAGTCAATGTATTAAGTTGAATAAAGGGCTTTCCTCTCCTCAAGAACACTTTCAATTATTTGGCCTCTAGTTCTACATTTTGAAAGTTGTTCATCTACCAAGCCAAGGCACTTATAACGTATTAATTGCTTTCCTATTTTAAAAACTTAATTCTAACTTGGCCGGGCATGGTGGCTCATGCCTGTAATCCCAGCACTTTGGGAGTCCAAGGCAAGCAGATCACCTGAGGTCAGGAGTTCGAAACCAGCCTGGCCAACATGGCAAAACACTGTCTCTACTAAAAATACAAACATTAGCCAGGCATGGTGACGGTTGCCTGTAATCCCAGCTACTCAGGAGGCTGAGGCCGAAGAATCACTTGAATCCAGGAGGTGGAGTTTGCAGTGAGTCAAGATCGTGCCATTGCACTCCAGCCTGGACAACAAGAATGAAACTCCATCTAAAAAAAAAGAAAAGAAAAGAAAAGAAACTTATTTCTAACTGCAGTCCTATCTTTCAGGCAGCTCCTGACTACCACAAGATATTTAGCATCACCATTTCCAGCTGATGTCATTCCAGATTCCTGCAAAGGAAGGTGACATGTCAGCCCAAGTGATCTTGCTGGGAGTAACTATACAATCTCCATTAGATATTAAGAGATTGCAAAAAATGCTCAGGGATCCACAGAACAATCTCAGCCAACCCTGGAGCCCCAGGATCCCTGGACTGGCTCATCCCCATTCCCACCAGCAGTGCTCTACCTCCAGAGCCCGAGACAGTGCCTGTGACAGAGCAGGTGCTCAAGTAATACTAATATTTGTTGAATGAATGAACAAATGAACCATGAGCACTTTTCTGTGTCATTAGACATTCTTCTTCAATAACTATGGTTATCCCTCATGCCTGAGGAACTGCCAAGCCTTCCGCCCCATCCTTTCTCACTGCTGCAGAACCCACAGGCGAGGCTCAGCACCAAGTCAAAGTAGGGAAGGAGAAGAGGAAAGCTTTTGGGTACTATCCAGTTGGTGTCTGGCCCCCAAAACATGGAGTACCAGAAAGCTGGTGGGGTGTAGAAGTTGCTCTGGGACGGTGTGAAGCAAGTTCAGATGCGTGAGCTACAGCATCACCGATGCCACGAAATTCTGGCCGTGCCCTGGGATGATCACATTGGTGTTCCATGTCTCTCTTCTAGTTGTTGGTGCTAGCAGTCTGACTTCCTGGGCTTGCGGCAGCTTCACTTCAATCTCTGCTTCCACTTACACATGGCATTCTCCCCTCTGTCACGTCTTCCTCATTTCCCTCTTCTTAGCAGGACTCCAATCATTAGATTAAGAGCTACCCTAATCCAGTATGACTTCATCTTAACTTGATTACATCTCCAAAGACCCTATTTCCAAATAAGATCACTCTCACAGGATCCAGTAGACATGAATTTATGGGTGATACTTTTCAATTCAGTGTCTCCAGCCCCAGAGAGAAGATTAACTATGTTGGCACTTCAGCCTAAGGGGAAATCAGAATGGAGGTAGTGGTGAGGTGCTTCTCTAGCAAGCGTGCTGTGAGCTTTGGGCTGGAATTCTAGAACTCAAGACCCTTAGAATAGAAAGGACAAGTTCCAGTCTATGGGAGACATCCTTCAGACAGTCCAATCTGGCTTACCTAGGCGGTGATAAGATTTGGGCCATTATCCTGGATTCTGAAGTTTTTTGCTTGAAGGATATTCAGAGGTTGCACCCACCATCTTCTCATCCTATAGTTGAAAACACTGAAGTCCAGGGAAATAACAATATTTTCCTTAAGTTGCACATCTGGTGAGTGGCTGAGTCAAGTCAAGAGCCCAGCCTCTTCACTCTGTCCAGTGCCCTTCACATGTGGTCACTTAAATATTAATTCTAACAATAGTAGTGGCACCTATGGAATCAGGCACCTATGGGATCAGTTTTCAGGGATCAGGGAGACTTAAATTCTTCCAAACTCCTCATGGGCCTCTCATCAAAGACACTTCAACTTTAATAATAATGTTATTATTTGATTACAGGTGTGTTTTCAACCCAATGAAAGTGTGAATAAAGGCATGTTTAGAAAACTTTGCAACTGTCTTTTTTGTTGTAACATATGACCTAAGCTAATGCAGTAGGCTTCATTTGCAAATGCAGCTTCAGGACATGACTCCTAGTTACCCACTTCCTTTCCAGCCAGTCTGCCCCCCAGACTCCTCCAGCACGGAATTCTAGAGTCTAAAAGAATAATGGCAATGCCACTGCTACCTCCTCAGTGCCTGGAATATGCCAGGCTCCATGCTAAGTGCTGTAGATGAATTATCTCATTTTTCCTTCCAACAGCCCTTTGAGGGAGGAACTTCTATCTGTCTAGCAGATGGGGAAACTGAGGCTGAGTTTGGCCCACAGGCATGTTTTTATTTTCTATCTGAATGTCTGTAGGTAGAGCAACCACTCTCCAGTTGTCAAAGGCTCCATCATCCCGTTTTTGTAACCACACTCACCTAAAAAAAAAGGTTTTCTTTTAAACAGCTTCACAAGATATAATTCACATCCCATACAAGTATATAATGGAATGGTTTTGAGTATATTCACAGATATGTGCCACCATCACCACAGTCCATTTTCGAACATTTCTATCATCTCGAAAAGAAATCCCATACCCTTTAGCTGTTACTTCCCCATCCTCCCATTCCCTACCAGCCCTAAGAAATCATGATTCTGCTTTTTGTCTCTGTAGATTTGCCTATTCCAGATATTTCATATAAATGAAATCATACAATAGATGGCCTTTTGTGTCTGGCTTCTTTCATTCAACATAATGTCTTCCACGTTTGTCTACATGGTACTGTGTATCAGCACTTCATTTATTTTTATGGGTGAATAATATTCCATTGCATCGATAGACCACATTCTCTTTATCCATTCATCAGCTGATGGACATTGGGGAGATAATATTTTCTTGGTACTTTGTGCCAGTCCCTATTCTAAGTGCTTTATCTCATTTAATCCTCACAACAACCTTGTGAGGTAGGTGCTATTGTTACTCCTGTTTTACAGAGAAGGAAATAGGAGATGTTATCTAACTTGTCCAAAGTCACACATCTAGTGAAGATCTGGTTGGCCACTAAGTGAAATTCCCAGAGGTACACAGTCCTCTTTTGAGTTGTGTCTTCAGGGTAATGCATACCCACCTCAGCCTGCTTGTTTATCCATAAGTGGAATCAGAAATGGCACAGGGAGGGACAAGGCGTGGTGGCTCCCACCTGTAATCCCAGCACTTTGGGAGGTTGAGGCAAGTGGATGATCCGAGGTCAGGAGTTCGAGACTAGCCTGACCAACATGGCAAAAACATGTCTCTGCTAAAAATAAAAAAATAAAAAAAAAAAAAGCCAGTTGTAGTGATGGGTGCCTGTAATCCCCAGCTACTCAGGAGGCTGAGGCAGGAGAATCACTTGAACCCGGGAGGCGGAGCTTGCAGTGAGCCAAGATCACACCACTGAACTCCAGCCTGGGCGACAGAGTGAGACTACATCTCAAAAAAACAAAAAGAAAAAGGTACACAGAGGACCTTCTCTCTTCATTACCTGCCCCCTAACTTCGCTCCTTCTCTGGACTGTCACCCAGTCAGGAACATTCTGGAAAACCACTTCTGTAATACAAGCATCTTCTTTCAACAAATGATGTTGGTCAACAAACCCCCTCAAGGGGCGGTATTTGGGCCTGTAAAATCCTCGGTATTTGGGACCTCACTAGTTCAACATTTGTGATCTTTTCAAGAAATTAGGCTGGGCTAGAGTTTGATTCAGTTAGCAAAGTTTTCTTCTTAGATAATGGAAATTCGTAGCATACACCGGATTTTAGAAGGCAGGTTTAAACAAAGTGTTTTCAAGCCTCCTCAAAAATAGCAGAAGTACCAGGATCAACCCAAGGGCTGAGAGGCAAGTTGTACACAATTCTTGTCTATTCTTTAAGCAGGTCTCCTAAAGACCCCACAGGCAACCCTGCCAATGAGATAGTGAAAACGCTCTTCATACTGAATGTGCCATGACTGCCTCCCTTCCAAATATGTTGGGTTTCAGACTCACCCTCTGATTCTCTGAACCTAAGTCCTGGTACTCAGTCTTATTCTTCTACGGAAAAGCTTGTCTCCACCAATCAGATATTCAACAGAACTAAGTAGTGAGCCACAAAATCCCCCTTGAGCCATGTCGGGCTGAGAAACATTGAAGATTAGGTCCTAGCAAGGGAGCAGGAGGAAAGAGCTCTGGAGGGAACTTCTGAACTTGAAGCCTCCTTCTTCCTTTCACAAAATCCTGTTATTCTTTCCACAGAGAAATTCCACCCAGCTGAAAAGTCTGAGGGCCGGGGTGACAGCCCCGCAGCCGAGACAAGCCCTCAATACCTTAAGCCTATTGAGTCCTGGTTGCCTTTGATCTAGGCATTTCCTGTGGTCCAGCCAGTGAGAGAATGAGGAGTGTCTACTGATGCCAGTATTTCCAAAATGAAAACTTCTACTTCTTTCTAGAATCTTAGACCCTGGATTGTAACAGATCATGGGCTCAGGCTGCCCCACTCCATCCTGGTTTGGGGTTAATTATTTTAAAGTCACAAAGATTTCAATCTTCTGCAGCCTTCAAAAGGATGCCTTTTATCCTGTCTGCAGAGCAGCTTCAGTGACGTTCTATTGCAGGGAGGGGGTGACAGCAGAGACCCAGCAAAATACAGAGGCTTCTGACCCACTGCACCGTAGCTTGGACCAGCCCCACTGGTGTGGATGCTGAAAGTACCGGGCAGAGAAAGCCAGAGATCTGAGGCTGAGAACTGACCTTCTCTGACTGCTTTTGTAGCTGACTTCTATCTGGGCCCCTGTTTCTCCCTCCACAAAATGAAACATTCAACTGAAAGGGACTGCAAACAGCTTTCAACTATTTTTGCTAATTCTGATCTATTGGTAGAGGCTGACTGGAGTTCTGTATTGAGGATTTTGAGGCTTAGTAGAAGACAGAGCTGGGATCAATTAGCAGTGTCTGCTGCGAGCAAGGGAAAGAGAGCAGTGACACATTTACTTACCATATATTTGCCACTCCTGACATTGACATCCAAAGTCTTCTTTGGGTCAGATCTTGTGTGCTTTTATGATTCCTTTCACCTGTACTGTTTTCTTTGCCCTTTGCAAGGACCTCTCTAAGGGGCTGTTACCACCTCCCCCAACCAGGAATTGACAGTGGTCTAGAGATGATTGCTTATAGGGTTGGGTCACGTAAGTTAGGGGCAACAAAGGCCAGAGGAGGCCAGAGCTCTCCTTGAGACTAGAGATAAGCCTAAAGGAGAGTGTTTCTCTAATCAACACTGAACTGAAACCTATAGGGATAAAGCACAGCCAATGTGGATAACCCCTTCCAAGATTACCCACCACTAGATAAACGTAAGGCGTGGCCTCCATCTGTCTGCTGTAGGCACGGAGGACTGAGAAAGCAAAATTCCACTGGAAAAAGTGAAAAGAATTTTGAGCTGAGGCCTGCCGGGAATGGGGCCGTCTCCCAGTCTATAAAGTGGTGATGGCGACAGTACCTCCCGCGAGGGTCATTGTGATGATGTAATGAGATAATGCATTCAAAATGCTGAACACAGTGCCTGGCATCCAGTAATCAATGCCTAAGCAACGCGATCCAGTAGTTCACGGTGTTATCCTCTGGGCTCACTCTTTGATGGCATTGGGCCTGAGGATATTAAATCTCTTCTGAAACTGGCCCTCCCATTGGCAGGGCGGGAGCTTGCTATCTCACCACTGAGGCCCCGCGTTCGTCAGTTCCAATAACACGATTAGTCATTTTTCATTCCTGAGATGTCTACCCATGGGTGGGTGCATGTGTGCATGTGTGAGTGTATATGTGCCTTTCAGAGAAGGGGAAAATCCATATTCTCTCTCTTCTGACCGAATTAATCAAATAAATCTTCTATAAGGAGCTGCTAAATGAATCACAGATGGCTCTGCCCTTTTACAGGTTGCAGAAAGCACCCGTTACAGTTCTTTTAATTTATCAGAGGAAAAAAGATGCCCTCGTGTGCCCCTTCCCTCTTGCAATAATAATCAGAACCAGTCTATTTTCCAAGGGTCCGAGGCTCATTTTCAAAAAATGTGTATCAATAGATGTAACAGCGGGAAGATTATTTTGCCAAGTTCCAGCCTCCAGCATGGGGAAGGTGCCCTGGCTGGGGAGAGCGTTTATAAAACCACATTTAATAAAAGCGAGTGTTATATTAAGTATGTTTGCTAGTGTATTTAAGCATATGGTTTCCATATCAGGCATAAAGATGCCAAACACATGCTTTACCTTCTTTCTAACCTTTCCTAGAGACGTCCTTTCTAGGGGGTGGTGGGATGGGAGGAATTTCTGTGGATGCGAGTGTGTTGTTTTGTTTTGTTTTTTACAATTCTGGCTCACATGGAAAAGCACTGAGGAATGTTCAGAAAACGTGAAGACTCTGCCTCTTCTACTTATGTAATTAGCCCAAGAAACTCGTCTTGCTGACTTTCTTTAAGTGTCCCAACATCCTCCTTGAGCTCCCTTGCCAAGGCGCTAGGGTCTGGCTGATTTTAAAGTGTGAATCAATTTCAGCTGCAAAGAACTTGAGCTCCTGGATTTTAGACGTGAACCCTTTGGTAAAAACAAGAGCTCCAAGAATGGCTGCCCAGCTTTGTGTCCGTGTGAGTCCTGGCTTGCAGCAACCCATCCAGTGATTTTCTGCCCACAGATCCCCTTTTTGTACCTGGGCTGAGCATTAGAGATTTTATCCTTTTTCCTGTAGGTCAGAGGCAACCGTCTACGGCCCTGGAGTCATGGGGTCCCTGGAAAGGCAGCTTGAATGGGTCTCCATGGCCCCCCACCATAAAACAATCCCCAAATTCTGAGATCATCCTGGAAGCCAAAATGCCAAACTAGGAAGGGGGTTGAGGAGGGGCCTCTGCAGGGAAGCCGCCCAGCCCACCCCCCACACCAGCAAGCAGATTTGCCTAGGCGAGTTATAAATCTACTGGTACCATTTCTTTTTCGTCACTTGCCTAATCCTGTGCCCTTCGTTTCATGTGCTGTAATTATTAACATCTGCTTTCTGAGCCTGGACCGCATGGAGTTTGCAAAGGCAGTTTTCAGTCCAGAACAATGGTGACAGCTGTTTCATTTAGCCTCGGGCCAGCACTTCCTGTTCAGTCTACATCTGCCCTCCTGTGTCCAATTTCTGTTTCAGGGTTTTGTGTTTTGTTTTCTATTTTTTTCCCCTTCATCTGACCTTGCTATATGTTTAAGAAGAATTTCTAACTTAGCACTGCAGCTAGGATTTCTAGCACATACGCTTATTACATTGGCAACAGCCAGAGAGAGACAGGAGAAAGCCTAGATTGTCTCCAGCAACCAACACCGTGGAGGGCAGGGACAGAAGGGAGGGCTGGCTGGGGACCCGGGAACCAGGCTTGAAGGAAATTCTTGGGGCTTGGAGGTGGGGACTTGTGTGACCTCTCTAGAACTTAGACACAGGAAAGACGGGCCCAGCTCATCTGTGCCCAGGCCCAGGGGGCTTATTTGGCAAGGGGTCACCCAGACATCCCACGGAGGAAGCCCGTGTGTGTGGGTGGCCACCAACATGCAAAGGCCCCGCTTCTTTGGAAGTCAAGCAAGTTGCAGAGACCCAGATTCACTTTATCCCATGGAGTCACCAGCGTGCCATCAAAATCCCTTTTAATTTGCACAGGCAGATGCACAGAACGGGAAAAGGAAATGCTGTGGTAGGAAAATAAAGGACTTCAGCTTTAAGTAATCTGCCCAGACCCCTTCCGCATACCTGGCTGTGTGTGACCAAAGAGAAAGGAGACTGCAGCCCACTCCTGCCCCTGCATCCACCCCACCCATCCTAACTCCATCTGATCCAGGCTCGGGGTCCCCAGCTCGGCTGGCATACAGATGTCGAGTTATTAGCCAAGACCCCACCACAAGCGCCAGGTTAGAGACCTCAAGATTTGTGAAAGCTGCCTTCAGGCATTGCTGGATATTTCTTGCCAAATAGGGCAAAAACCAATCTCTGCACAGAAAACAACTTTCAGGAAGGTGTAAGTGTCCCGCGAATGTGCCGAGCAGAGCTTGGGAATCAGGGAGGGAGCCGTGAGTACTCAAATCAGGACATGTGGAGTCTGCATCTGTGCCTTCTGTTGGATCTGGGGGTGTCAGAGTTGGCAGAGGCTCTGGAGATCCACTGCCCCACTTCTTTAGTTTTCTTAACAGGAGAAGAAACTGAGCATCAGAGAGAGGAAGTGACTATTCGTCAGCTGTGACTGGGTCTAGCTTGATTTCAGAGAGAAACACAGAAAGGTCAATCTGTGTCAGTTCTAGGATCGTGAGGTGTTTTTAGCATCTCAGTATGAAGTGTCTCCTTCAGTCCTAGGCCCTGTCCACCCTTCTAAGTGACCTACATTAAAATAACTCAAGACCTCACTCCCAGATGGAAAGACTGAGGCAAGTCGGGGGGGACCTCGGCGGCAGCCATCAGTGTTGAGGCCCATGCCAAACCCATGGCTCCCAGCCGCCGGAGGACTGCTGAACCCACCAGCTCCCAAGAGCAGAGTCAGTGCTGACCAGACACCACCCGAGGTTCTGGGTGGACAGAGGAGGGCCCAAGTCCTCCAGAGGGCAGGCAGACAGAAAGGAGAGAGGCCGCTGCCAGGGATTGGGGTGCAGAGCCGGAAAAGCCGAAACCCGAGGGGACTCACCATTCCTGCACCTTGATTTGAGCCTGAAGTGGCCACGAGGCCTGACCCAGGCTGGCAGAGGCATCACAGGGCCATTCCCTAAACTCCAGAAGCACAGCCTGGGCCTGCGCCCCTCCACCTGCTGGGAGCCTGCTCCAGCCCCTGGGCTCCTCCCAGCCTGACCGCCCAGGCCCCTGGCCCTGCCCCCACCCCCTACCCCTGGCCGCCCCCTCCACTCTTCCTTCCTTTTCTCACTCACTCTTTTTCTTCTTAAAGTTAATTGCAACTTTTTTCTCAGGGCCTTGATCTGGATAAGCCACATCTCATTAGAAAAAGATTTAGCTGGAGCCAAAGCAGGCTAGAGAAGGAATCCCTAATCAACAGAGAAAAGATTTGGGTGTAATTGCTCTCTCCCGCCATTCTCGCCCCCTCCCTCCTCCAATCTTTTTCTGCTCATTAATCTGAAAAGAAAGTCGCAGTCTAATGTCTTGGTGTTCAAGTATCTACCTCTGCATCAAACCAATTGGAGCGCTTTGGGGCTTTTGATGGGGGGTCTGTATGGAGAGCACTGGCTGTCGAGGTGCATGGGGGTAAAATATTTTGGTTGTCGGGGACTGTGTATGATGCACGTTGGTTGAAGGAGTAAAGCTGTTTGGGTGTGCATGTGGGGGTGTGTGCGAAGTGCTTTGGCCGTTGGGGCATGTGAGTGTGTGTGTGGACCCTTTGGTTGGGGTGCGTATGTGTGTAAAGCTCTGTGCGTGTGTATATCATCAAGTGCTTTGCTTATTGGGCAGATGCGTGAAGCCCTTCTGATCTCTGGGTTGCATGTGTGAAGTACTTTGGTCGTTGGGTGCATGTGTGTAAAGGCTGTTGTGGTGTGTGGAGTGCTTGGTTGTCGGGGTGGGCGTTGTGTGTTGGTGGGTGTAAAGGGCTTTTGGGGTTGGATGCGGATAGGTGAAGTGGCTCATTTGTTAGTATGTGGGTATGAAGTGGTTTGGTTGGTGGGTGCATGTGTAGTCCTTAGTTGTGTAAGTGTGTGTGTGCATGCGTGCGTGCGTGTGCGAGAGGGAAGCGCTATGTTTGCTGGGTGCATACGTGTTACATGCGTGAGTAGCTGCTTTCCTCTGGCCCCAGTTAAACCCTGACAGCTGCTTAAATGGTGATACATGGAAAATGAATTTCAGAGCAAACCATCTTCCCAGGCAGGGACCCTGGATCCTCTAACACCCAGCAATGAAATGGTACAGCATTTTCAGGCTCTCTCTTCAGAACTGGGAAATTTTTTACAATGACCATTTATCATTGGTGGGGGTGGGGGGGAAATTTGAATTAGTTTTTTTTTAATTGAAAAAATTAATTCATGTTCACAACGAAAAAAAAAAGCAGGAATACATACTCCTGGTAAAATGGGAATATTACAAGGGGCTAGAGAATGAAAAGTCAAGCCCTCTTGCACTGCTATCTCCGGCTCCCCTCCCCAGTCACCCATTACCAGTAACTTTTGTGCCATCCCAAACACAGGCCCCGTGTCTATGTTCCATGTTGGCCTGTATTATACACTTTGCTTTTTTCACTTCAGAGTACATCTCAGAGATTGTTCTCTGTCAGCATAGATTTTATTAATATTGTATTTTTTAACTATAAAATTAGTTGATTGGGGAAAATAAGATGCCTCTATTCTGGACAAGCCAACGTACTGGGAACCAGGTCTCTCTCTGTAAAATATAATCATGGTACACTGGTCTGATGCTGAGTCTCCTGTTTATTGCCTCATTTATTCCTCAGAAAACCCCGAGAAGGAGTTACCACCTCACTCATAGAGGAGGACACCAATGCAGAGAGAGGCTGGGTCACTAACCAAAGCCACACAGGACATGGCAGAGCTGGAATGTGAACCCAGGTAGGCTGAATGCAGAGCTCTGGCCCTCAACCTCTGCCTTCCAGAAAAAATAAAAAGGAAGGAACTGTCTGGGAGCGGGAAGTGAGGGGAGAGTTAGAGGGGTCTCTACCACCCCTAGACCCGCTGGAGAGCCTAGAGCCCTGTGTCTGAGCTACCCCACCTGCATTTGTCACTCTCCATGAGCCACAGCGACCATTGCTGTCAGGAGAACCCAAGCAGATGCTGGCTCCCATCTCCCAGCCCAGGCCCCTGAGGGTGAAGCGTGGCTTGAGCCTTTTCATGTTTCTCTGAGCACAGCCCATGCACAATTGCACCCCTTATACCTGCTTATTATCAAATATAAGTCGCGGTCACGGAGGTGGGGCACTCCTGTAATGAGGGTGTTTCTGTTGAGGCCACAGAGTTGAGCTGGGCGCGGCGAGGTGAGGCTCCAAGCTGGCAAGCAAAGACAACATTCCACAGACCAGATCCCCGAGCCCCAGGTTGCCACAATACCAAGCCCATCCCGAGGGAGGATGTGATCTCTCCACCTCCCCCATCACCCCGTCCTCTGCATTCCTCTCTCTTACTGTATCTTAGTCTGCTGTGCAGTTATTAAGAACACTTCCACCACATCAAGGACAAAATGGACATGAATATTTGCAGAGAATGGGAAAGACCTGTTTGTGGTGTTGGAGGAAACCTATCTCGGAAGGGAAGGTTTTCAAAGACAGCCCAGAGGCCTGCTGATGACAGGGGAGTACTAGGGACTTGTTAGGCCAGGAAGAAGGCCATCTCTGTTCTGTTAGGGTCCCAAATGATGACCATCTACAGACAAGGTGTAGATACAAAGATCCTCCTAAAGCAAAGAGCCACATGCTCAAAATGCTATGGAGGCGGAAAACAGTCCTGTCCCATACAGCAGCCGCTTGCCACGTGACCAGTCCAAACTGAGATGTGCTGTAAGTGCAAAACACACACCCCATCTTGAAGACTTCCTGTGAAAATGAAACACAGTATCCCATTAACAATTGGATATTGACTAGACATTGAAATGATGGTATTTGGAAGCTACTGCATTCAATGAAACAATTTATGAAAATTAATCATGGTGTGTGCTTTGGTTCCCCCTTTACCTTTTTTTTTTTTTTTTTTTTTTTGATGTGGCTATTAGAAAATTTAAAATTACATATGTGGCTACCATTACATTTGTATGGGACAGCACTAGCTTAGAATCTAGCCTTTCATGAATATATATTGCTACCCCCATTTTACCAATGAACAAACCAGCTCAGAGTTGAGTGGCTTGACCAAAGTCACCAGCTAATAGCCATAGAAGCCAGAATTCACATTATGAGAGGCCAGTGATTCCAGCTGGACAGTCTACTAGTTGATAAAACTCCTAAAATAAGAGAGGTGGTGTTATTTTCACAAGCTCTTATGCAAAAGTGTTCAGTGCCAGCAAGGACTGAAGCAAATGTGGAATCTGAGGAAAGCAAACTAAAAGCTTGCGATTGGCCAGGCACAGTGACTCACACCTGTGATCCCAGCACTTTGGGAGGTCAAGGTGAGAAGATCACTTGAGCTCAGGAGTTCGAGATCAGCCTGGGCAACACAGCAATACAACATGATGATGCATGTGCCTGTAGTTCCAGCTACTGGGGGTGGGGAGTGCTGAGGAGGGAGGATTGCTTGAGTCCAAGAGTTCGAGGCTGCAGCGAACTATGGTCGCATCACTGCACTCCAACCTGGGCAACAGAGCGAGACCCTGTCTCTAAATAAACAAGCAAACAAGGAAATAATAAAAGCCTGTGCTTGACCTCCTGACATTGGTTGGGAATGTTAAAGGCACTGGGTTGCTCTTCCTGCACAGGGACTGGGTAGGCTTCTGTGTAAACTTAGCCAGTCCCTTCCCCTCTCTGGGCCTCAGCTTACCCATCTGTCAACACTGAGTGGTGGACTGGCTGTTCTCTGAGGTCTATCAGAACACCTTGGTACATCTCAGCGGATCCCTCCCCTGCAGGGGTGAGGGAGCACCGAACTGGGTCCATGGGCTAGTAACAACCTCTCTCGTGTCATCTGTGAGTTGGGGATGAGAAGAGGGTGAACTTCAGAGATTGGCACTGACAATGAATAAGATAGTGCAGGTAAACATCTCCAGCACATGCCTGGTACACAGGAAGTGCTCAATGAATGCTAGCTCTTGTAGTCACTGTGATAGTTACTAGGTTGATCAGCTGACATGGATTTTTTCTGGGCTTGTAGACTCAGATTATCAAGCAATTTCTGCCTGGGAGCCTCCCACTAAACGGATACACTCAAATGCTGAATTTGCTGGAAGGCAGGCTCACCTTGCACTTGGCTTTCAAAGGGTTCCTTACCACTGCAACTCAATTCCATGACTGGATGGATAACAGAAGCACCTGGGAGGAGGGCAGCTTGGCAGGGGCCCACAGGGAGATTCAAGGTTTCATAACAAAGCATCTTCTGGTGTGTTAACAGTAAGATTAGGCCAGGTGTGGTGGCTCACGCCTGTAATCCCAGCACTTTGGGAGGCCAAGGCGGGTGGATCACCTGAGGTCAGGAGTTTGAGACCAGCCTGGCCAACCTGGTGACCCCCCCCCCCCCCAACTAAAAATACAAAAATTTAGCTGGGCGTGGTGGCAGGCGCCTATAATTCCAGCTACTCAGGAGGCTGAGGCAGGAGAATCCCTTGAACCCGGGAGGCGGAGGTTGCATGAGCCGAGATCACACCACTGCACTCCAGCCTGGGCAACAGGAGCAAAACTCTGTCTCAAAAAACAATAATAATAATAAGACTAGAAACGTCCACGGCACCGGCGGTGTGTTAGGGGCTCACCTTTTTCCCTGAGTAGTTGTCCAATGTCACTTTTCCATCTGCAGGAGTGATGCCAATCCGTGGCCACAGGCTTTCTTCTGCCCCTTTTCCCCACCGTGGGAGGACTCTGACCTTCTTTCATCTCAACAGCAGTTTACATTTTTTTACCCCTGAATTGTGGGTAAACAGCCTCCTGTATTAGATAAAGGCTTTATCAGCTCACCGGCTCATCCCTCCACACAACCTCCAGTGCAAGTCTGCGTCGGGAGTAAGCCAAACGTGATGACTCTCCTGGCTCCTTATTTTGCACTTAATTGGAAGAACCTTGAGTTCTAAGGGTAGGCGCCCAGCCGTCTCTGGCGTGCGTCGGCTGCCACCTGCTGGGAAATCCTGGTATGGCGTGGTCTCCTCGGCCGACAGGCTCACTCGCTGGGGGAAGAGGTTCATTGACTCAGCCAACAGGTTTTCTGGAGCAGGAAATATGTGTCAGCCAGAGTCCTAGGCACTTGGAATGATTCAGTGAACAAAACAGAGACCCGTATACCTGATTTTCTGGAGCTTATCATCTTTGAGAGGGTGACAGGCAATAGACAATATCACAAATACATGATACCATGTGTTAGGAAGTGATCAATATGTGGGAAGATTTTTTTTTTTTTTTTAAGTAGAACGTGTAAGGGGGGTTGAAGTGCTCAATGGGGGAAGGTGAGTTGTAAAGAGTTTTCAGGGTCAGCCTCATTGAGAAGGCTGAAGCTTTTTGAACAAAAGCTTGAAGGAAATGAGGGGAATTTCCGTGGAGGAAGAGTGAGGCTGGCTGGGGAGATGGGAGTGCAAAGGCCCTGGGGTAGGAATATGCTCGTGTCATTCAGAGAATACCAAGGAAGCCTGCGGTGCTGGAGAGAGTGGGCCACGGAGGAAAGGTCACGGTAGCGATCAGAAAGAGGGAGGCCAGAAGGTGCAGGGTCTCGTGGGCCACGTTTAAGGGCCATGACTGTATTAGTCAGCTTGGTCTGCCATAACAAAATACCAGCTATTGCTGTAACATTTAGTTCCTCCATAAGAGAAAACCTGGTGGGCGTGGTGGCTCACACCTGTAATCCCCTTTGGAAGGCCAAGGCAGGTGGATCACTTGAGCTCAGGAGTTCGATACCAGCCTGGCCAACATGGCGAAACCCTATCTCTATCAAAAAAAGAAAAAAAGAAAAAAGAAATATGACAAAATAATATAACTTCCATTGGCTTTTTTTTTCTGACATATAATTTCATTTACTAGATACATGAACCAATCCTAAAATATGTGTGTTGCCCCTGTATTACAGATAGGTAAACTGAGGTTGAGTTATTGTATCACATGGGAAGCTGGTAATTGAAACTAAATCTGTCTAAATGTGAAGTCTTAGCTCATTTTGTTAAGTCACCCCTACCTCCCTAAGGTATGTGTATTCCTCTCTGGATTTGATTTGCTAATATTTTGTTGAGGATTTTTGCATCTAAGTTCATGAGAGACGCTGGTCTGTGATTTTCTTTTCTTGTACAATCTTTATCTGGCTTTGGAATCAAGGTTAAACTAGCTTCATAAAATGAATTGGGAAGTATTCCCTTCTCTTCTAGTTTCTGAATAACATGGTATAAAATTCCTGTTTTTTTTTTTTTAATAATTCTCCAGAAAAACCATCTCTGAAGCTTTTTAAATTACAAAGTCCATTTCTTTCATAGTTTTTGAGCTATTCAGATTGTCTGTTTCATCTGGGTTGGGTTTCGATAGGTTGCAGTATTTACAGAATTGGTTCGTTTCTTTTAAGTTGTTGAATTTATGAGCATAAAGTTGTTCAAAGCATCTGTTCATCATATTTTTAGCAACTACAGGATTTGTAGTGATATCCTCTGTCTCAACTCTGAGATTGTGGTAATATATCTTCTCTCTTTTTATTTTTGTCAGTCTTGCTAGAGATGTATCAATTTTATTGGTTTTTTTTGAAGAACAATCTTTTTGTTTTCTTGATTTGTCTCTATTATTTTCCTATTTTCAATTTATTTCTGCTTCTATTTTTATTTCCTTTCTTCTGCTTGCTTTGGGTGTAATTTTCTTCTTATTTTTCTAGTTTTATGAAGTGAGAATTTTGATTATTGATTTCAGATGTTTCCTCTTCTAATGTTAGCATTTAGTGTTATAAATTTTCCTCTCAGCACTGCTTTAGCTGCATCTCAGAGTTCTATGTGTTTTTAATTCCCTTTGAGACTCCTTCTTTGACCCATGAATTATTTAGAAGTATGCCATTTAACTTCCAAGTGTTTGAAGATTTTCCCATGGTCTTTCTGCCCTCTGAATTTTAGTAACTGTCTCTGATATTATTTCATCTCCATGAGAACAGGACATTATTTATTCTACCGCTACATCACTGATGATGGGAACAGAACAATAGTATGCTCTCAATAAATAAGGATGAATGCATGATTGAAATAATTTAAAAATCAAAACATGGAAAACTGAAGCTTAAAAAGGAAGAGGAGGTCATCAGAAAGTTGATGGTGATTATCAGTGGGTGGAAAAATATGGTTACCTTTTATTTTCTTTTTATTTCATATTTTCCAAATTCTCTGCAATGAGCGTGTCCTACTTTTACCATCAGGAAAAGGAATTATAACGGTGGAAGTTGCCATTGCTGATCATTTTCACCCTCTCCCTGGCAGGTCATATCAGAATGTGAGTTGCTAAAAAATACTGAAGTTGACAGGACCTCAAAGGGCCTTTAAGAAGGTCCCAGAGCTGAATTGACCCAGACCCCTCAGAAGACAGGGAAGGACCTTGCTAGTCACCCAACTTCTGTAGGCTTGTAAGATTACTGCGACAATAACTTCCTCAATGAGACCATGCACCTTTTCAGTCACAGGGTTATTTTCATGTTTCTCTTCTAGGCACACAAAAGTCCTTAGAGATCTCATGCATTAGTGTTTATCCCAGGATATCTGGCTTGGCATTGTAAATAAAACGTCCATCTGCCTAAGTCCAGCCATCAAAATTACTTTGACAATTTACTCTGAGGAAGCAGTATTAGCATTTGTTTTCAGGGTTCATGATGTGCAAAAGATTACTTAAAAATAGGAGGGAACAGAGAAGAGAGATCGTAGTTTTTTGGTCTTGTTTGTTTTTTAAAAAAAAAAAAATATTGCCATCTCTTACATCTTTAGTCTCAGTCTCTTCATGATTTTTCAAGGCAATTTATTTGGGAAGCCAAGTGGCTGAGACAATTTGATGATAACTCAGCCAACCTGCATCACTACCTAAACAGTTTTTAGGTATGGACAGTTTCTAAAGATGAGTGAACATGCTTTTCTGCTTTTGAAAATACTCCTGAAAACTTGGTTTCCATTTTTTCAACAAAGTGATTGCCCAGATCTGAAAATGTTTTTTCACCCTTTTCTGCTTTTGAGGTGAGGTGATTTCCTGTAAGGTCCAGGGATTTTGGAGGGCTCAGGATAAGGCAATTTTATGAACCGATGCCTGGGGGTAGTACAGAATGCCCTGCATGGGGATGTCCCACAAAAGGCAGGGAAGCGGATGTGGCAACAGCTATGTCCTCTTTGGAGCTGAGCCACAGAGGGCATCAGGATCAATGAGCGGATCTTTATCAGTCTGTCCGAGTCTTAAAGGATAGCCAAGGACATGAGAATCTGGAAAACAGTAACATAATCGAATTGGGGGAGAATTTGATTCTCCCCCAATGAAGAATCCACATCCCAGGCACAATTCATGTCAAACAATATAGGCTATGCTGAAACCAGCCAGAAATGGGGTCTTGTAATATAAACTACTCTGTGTCTTACAAATCATTTGATTTCTATAATTCCTGGACACTTGATTGGCTAATTTTTTTCTGTTGCTGAGTTGACTGATTTGAACTCCTATGTCAAAAGGCATAGTTTTTTTATTCATTTAATTTTTATTGACACCCACTGTTCCATTTAATTCAAAATTATTCATTCCTCCATGGATCCCTGGTAGAGACCAACCTCAGCCGCTTTGGGAGACTGCTCACCAAATGTCTCTAGTTCCCTGCTTTCTGAGCGTGTGAGGCTTCTCCCTCCCTGACTGTGACAGTTAGGCATGGCCACAAGCCCACTTTGGCCCATGAAATGTGTACAGAAGGGACACATTGGGCCAGTGAGTAATTCACTCCATACTCTCTCTTCTGTTGTAATTAGGGATGTGTGTGTTGAGAAGACACCATCGGGGGTCCCAAACTAACTATGACACGCACACCACTCCATGTTGACCTGCAATGGACAGGTAATGTGAACAAAAGAAAATATTTATTGTATAACGCTGCTGAGATCAGGTGGTTGTTACCTGCATGTCACCTGGCCTCTCCTCGCTGATGCACAAGCACACACACACGCACTTGTCCATATGTTTTGTATACACGTTGTGAAGGAGGTACTCTCTCTTTGCCACAACTCTCCCAACTGAGAATTCTCTTTTGTCCTGCCATGGGATTCCTGTGGCTGATTCACTGGATTTATTCATTTCTTGGTTGGTTTTCCATGTAAAAAGCCAAAGGAGACTTGGAACATACGTACCCCAGGGCGGTGGGTAAATCCAGGAGAGACGCAATCTCTGTCTCTAAGGGCTTACAAGCTGGCTTGGCAGAAGACAGATCCAGGCAATATATAATAATGACAACCACAAACGGGTGCTCCAGAGCAAAATGACAAGATGCTTGCATGGCAGCAGTTTTAAGAAGGAATGCATCAGGCGGGGTGCAGAGGGAATGTAAGAGCAGCTCTGGTCCCAGGTGGCTCCTCTCACCCTCTCCAGATCCACCCTTTGCCCCTCTCCACGCTGCTCTCTACCCCCACAAGACTGACCTGTCTGTCCTATAGTAATAGACTGCTCCCCCTCTGGCTCTGGGCTGGGTATGGTCAGTGGGGTCTCTGATAGACTAGAAGGAAGTTGGCGTATTTATTCCTCTGTCTCTGTTCTCACAGGGTCATCTCCGGCTGGCTGCCTGCCTCAGCTGAAGATCCCAGCTCCTGTCAATGCCACCTCTCCGCTTGACTGTCTCCTTCCAGGTTTGGTAACTGTCTCCTGTCGGCACTTTAGGCCCGGGGTGGTAAGAGCCCTGCACTGAGATCTCAGCTCCAGGATATTGCACCAGCCTTTTTAGTTTCCCTATACCCTGCCCACACCTTAGTCAAGGCAGGTGTGGGCAGGATACACATTTTTTTAAGGGACTCCTTAAAGCATCCTAATTTGAGTGTGCTTCTGTTTCCTGATAGTCCCTGACCACTAGATCTTGCTTTAGGGAGCCAGCAGTAAAAAGGAAATGAATGCTTTTTCTAATTATAGGGTCAGTTGGTAAAAGAGGCGGAAAGCTTTTAAAAATGATTCATTCTTCATTAAGAAATGAGTTATTAAATGCCTTTGCTTCTCCCCAGCCAAAGTGAAAGATTCTTCTCTAGAGTTTTAAAAAAGGTTTTGCACCTGTGATGAGCAAATGGGCTGTCCTGGAGCCTTTGTTTCCCAAAGTCCTTCACCGATACTGAGGCACAGAGGCCAGCCAGGATGTCACTTCACCACCAAGGAGCTCCCCCAGTCCCCCCTTACCTGGCAAAGTTGACACCAGAATTCCAACCACTGTTTTTAACTTGAGCCTGAGAGCAGAACCTAATTTCCAGATGCTCAAGGAAAATTGTAACCCTTCTTTGGAGTTTCCATATTTAGCATAGAGCTGCTTGAGAAGGAGGCCCTGTCTCTTTGCCATAGCTCTTCCAACTAGGGATTCTCTTTTTTCCTGCAGTGGGATTCCTGTGGCTGATTCACTGGATTTAGTCATTTCTTGGTTTTCCACGTGGAAAGTCAAAGGACACTTGGGTCTGGAGGTGCTCTAGGCCCTGTCCTCTGTTCCCAATTCCTAGGGACCCTCACACCTTAGCTGTCTCCAACTCTGGAGAGGTGCAGCCAGGAAGAGGCTGGTACCTGGAGCCCCAGCCTTTCCCAAAGCAGCTGGAAGACGCGAACACATGATTACAGCAGCTGGGGCTGGATCCGGGGGGCGGGTCAGCTCAGGCATGCCAGGATATAAAGGGAGAGGAAGTGCAGACAGCAATTTGGAAGATTTAGGAGTTCTTGGGCTGTCATCGGATTTTATGTGTTGTCATTGACATATGTTTGTATTCTCTCCAGAGCAGGTATGAGCTGGGAAGAATGAAGGCAAGGCATGCCCGTGTGCCAGCTCTGCACAGCTGGATAGATGAGGAAAGACGTGGAGGAGAAGCCGGGGATTGTCTGGAAGTCTAAGGGTGTTGTTTGCCCCTTGGGCTCCAGAAGATGCATGCCAGGACCTGGGGTGGCACCACCAGGAAGCAACAGAGAGGAGATAAAACTCACAGCAGACAGATTTGCCTTAACAACAACTCTCTTGAATTAAAACACGCTTTTCAAGAAAACAAACATCAGTTCAATCAGCAAATAGCAGAGAAGTTTCTCATCATAAAGGCAAAGAAGGGCCCAGTTGCTGACCAGTGTAAGAGCTTCAGAAGAGGAGGGGGAGATGAGACGGCCAGAAGGAGCAAGAGCACCATACATCCTTGGACAACCTCATTCTAATGGGTCAGAAACTGGGATGTGCATTTTGGAGTGCAGGAGAAGTGGCAACTCACAAATGCTAGATTTTCTTCTAGAGATGACCAAGCTGTAGTTCTCAAAGCAGTGGCACTAGGACAGAAAACTCTCACACTTTGACATGCACACACAGCCCCTGGGGATCTTGTTAACATGTAGATTCTGATTCCGTAGGTCGGGCTGAGATTCTGCATTTCCAACAAGCTCCTAGGTGAGGTCCATTTTGCTGGTCCATGAATCACACTTAGAATAAGTAGCAAGGCATAGGAGGATACTGACTTTGCTCAGTGATGCTTGTGCTTCCCTCCAAACTAAAATAAAACAAAAGCAGACATCAATGGCCCAATTCAACAGCCTGAGAAGTTTGGTGATAATGACCCAAGCGCTGGCCTGGTGACCAGGTGGCTGCTCAGGGAGCTCCATCTCCAGATTCCTTCCCTTCCTGTCTCCCCTCCAAGATTGAGTACTGTGCCAGAGTTCGTTGGGGTCTGCTGTCCCCAGGGAAAGGTGGCCCAGTCACCAAGTGCAAGTGTATAGAATGGCCCACCTGTGACTTGCCACTCACTCACTCACTATCATTCATTCATTTCTGCCACAAACGCTTCCTGAGCATATGCTGTCCACCAGGCCCTGAGCTCAGCTCTGGGGATTCAGGATGGACGGCAGATTGTGCTCCCAGTCAGCCTGCTGGCGCACATATGAAAAACAATACGGATGTTTTGATTTATTATCATATTGATCATTATGATGGTAGCTTATACTTTCAGAAGGCCTGCCGTCCATTAGCCATTGTGCTAAGCACATGATATGGGTAATCTCATCAATCCTCACAACAAGCTATCTGGCAGCTACTATTATTAAACCCACTTCAAAGAGGAGGGAACTGAACCTCAGAGAGGGTAAGTAACTTGCACAAGGACACCAGCTAGTCGGAGGAGAGGAACTAGGAGGAATGGCCAGGCAGGCTGTCAGCCTCTGTCCGCACATGCTCCGTCTGAGTGTCTGCTGGTGGGCACATTCCCTCCCTGGAAGGAGAGCTCCTGGGAGCTGATGGCAGCACTGAGTGAGTCTGGAATGTGATGGGAGTGCATTAGATGACGTGGGTGATCTGAGGAGTACAGAGGTGCCACATTGCAATGACTTCATGCCTATATCTCCCCTGAATGGACAGAGATTCAGCAGAGGCCAGGAGCATGAGTTTCTGGCCCAGTGTCCCCCTCTTTCCCCTGCGGAAAGCCTGGGACACACTGCTTGGCTTTGCTACACCTTACGAGGCAAAGGCAGTATGTTCTCCCTCTCCTTGGCCTCCCTGGCTGTCCGCACGTCCACACCCACTCGCACACACATGCACGTGATCATACACATTACCCAAGCCCACATGCCCACAGCCGTGCTCACACTCACACTCACATGCATACACTGCCATGCACAACACGCATACATACATTCACACACGCTCGCGCGCGCGCACACACACACACACACTCTTCCGATGGCCAGTCTTTTGGGGGGATGTTGACACTGTGAAACAGGTGAAACAAAGTCTTTGCCAATCCCTGCTTTGGGCCTATTATGCTTGTTTTATAGTTTAACTCTCAAAAGACAACTTTATTTTCCAGAATCGTACAGGTTCCCAGTCAGGTGCGGTGGCTCACGCCTGTAATCCCAGTACTTTGGGAGGCCAAGGCGGGCAGATCACCTGAGGTCAGAAGTTTGAGACCAGCCTGGCTAACACGGTGAAACCCAGTCTCTACTAAAAATATAAAAATTAGCCAGGCGTGGTGGCACGCACATGTAATCCCAGCTACTCAGGAGGCTGAGGCAGGAGAATCGCTTGAACCCGGGAGGCGGAGTTTGCAGTGAGCCAAGATCATGCCACTGCACTCCAGCCTGGACGACAGAGGAAGACTCCATCTCAAAAAACAAAAACAAAATCATTCAGGTTCCCTAGGGGCCCCTCACTGTGTCCTGGATTCCATTCCACTTTTAGAGTCCCAAACAGCTTGTATGGCCACTTCCTTTGACACCCAAACCAGATAAGAGTCTTAAATGGCACAGAGTATTGATGGTTCCTTTAAAAGGAAATCCACTCTCAATGGGAAGTTAGATAACTTCGCATCCGGATTTCATCCATCTTGGGCTTTGGTGGCTGCTGTTTGTTTTTTTATGCAGGAGAATCTCTCCTAGCCAACGTCGATTTCACTAACACAGTGGTTAACCTTTGCTGTGTACTCTTGCATCAATCTGCCGCCTACCTCATGCTGAGCCACGCTGCTTGCTGGCATTCCTTTTGGATTTTCAATTTACTACCCAACTACCAGTCCTAATAACATCAGATAAAAGGGCTTCTTCTGTGCTGCGCTTGTGTTCAAAAACTATAAATGCCATCAACCCAGAGTTGAGTCCAGCCTCAGAGAGACAGAATATAAATACCCAAGTGGCCCTGGGCCACTGAGTTCCTCAGACATTATGTGCTATGGGAGTTCCAGAAAGGGGGATTGCATGATTTTGAGTGCAGAAGGCTTCCTGGAGGAGGCGAGATTTCTGATGGGCCTCTGTTATGAGCTAAATTGAGTCCATCCCAAAATTCAGATGTTCAAATCCTAACCTGTGGTACCTAAGAATGTGATCTTATTTGGAAGTAGAAGCATAGTAGAGGTAATTCGTTCCGATTAGGTCATAGTGCAAGAGGGTGGACCCCAATCCGATATAACTTGTGTCCTTATAAAAAGCAGAAATTTGAAGACAGACACACAAGAAGATGACGACAGAGACCGGGCTGATGCAGCTACAAGCCAAGGAACACCAAAGCTTGCCAGCAAAGCACCAGAGCCAGGGAAAGACCTCAAACAAATTCTCCCTCCCAGCAAAAAGGAGGAAGGAAGTAACCTCCAAAAGAAGCAGGCCAGGCACGGTGACTCACACCTGTAATCCCAGCACTTTGGGAGGTTAATGCAGGTGAATCACCTGAGGTCCGGAGATCGAGACCAGCTTGGCCAACATGGTGAAACCTCACCTCTACAGAAAAATACAAAAATTAGCCAGGTGTAGTGGCGTGCACCTGTAGTCCCAGCTACTTAGGAGGCTGAGGCAAGAGAATCGCTTGAATCCAGGAGGCGGAGGTTGCAGTGAGCTAAGATCGCGCCTTTGCACGCCAGCCTGGGCGACAGAGCGAGACTTCATGCCACAAAACAAAAAAGAACCCTGCTGACACCTGGATTTCAGACTTCCAGCCTCCAGAACTGTGAGATATTACATTTCTGTCATTTAAACACCCAGTTTGTAGTACTTTGTTACAATAGCCCTAGTAAGCTAATACAGCCTTGAAGGACAGGTAGGAATTTGTGATGCACAGAGAAAGCAAACTGGCCACGGCTGTTGGAATTAATAGAATTGAAGCACCCCTATCACTACCACCCCAGGTCATCACTTACAAAGCTGTTCAACGTGATGCAGCCACATGAGAAGGTCAGAGGGCCAGGGCAGGAGATGGGCTCCAGGTGGGGCTGGGCTGCCTGCAGAGCCAGCTTGCCCCGCTGCCTAGTTGCCAAGGAGCACCTGTGGCTAGGAGGAGGCACCCCGGAAGAAAATTTGGCCACATCCCTGCCTGCCTCCCTGGCCATGGGTGGTGCTCTCTGCCAGCTGGCCCAGCTCCCCCACCACATACCTGGCTGGGAGTCAGTAGGAAAACAGTGTGTGTTTGTAGGGCTCTGCACTGAAGGGCGTTAGATTCATGCAAAGGCTAATAAATTAGAGATAAGCGGGATTTGTCGATTTGCTGGAGGTTAGAGGTGCAGGATCAGCGTCAGCGTTGGGTCTTTTCCACGGCCCCAGGCTGGCTCAGGTGTGAGCTGAAGAGGGAAAGCTGTTTAGGTTGCATTGGGTTCCCCTAAAAGATCTGTTGAAGTCCTAACCTCGGGTACCTCTGTGCTATTTGGAAACAGGCTCTTTGCAGATGTAATCAAGGAAAGATGAGGCAAGACTGGATTTAGTCAGGCCCTAATCCAGTGACTGGTGTCCTCATAAGACAAGGGAAATCTGGACACGGACACACAAAGAGGAGAAAGCCATTCAAAGACACAGAGACACACGTACACAGGGAGAACGCCATGGGACAATGCAGACACAGATCAGAGTGACACAGCTGCAAACCAAGGAGCGCCAAGATTGCCAGCAACCCCCCGGGGCTGGAAGAGGCAAGAAGGAGCCTCCCCTAGAGCCTTCAGAGGGGGCATGCACTGCTGACGCCTTGATTCCAGACTTCTGACCTCCGGAAGCAGGGGAGAACAGATTTCCTTTGTTTGAAGGCACCCAGTTTGTGGTCCGGCATCATGGCAGCCCTCAGGAATGGATACAGGCCCTTCCCTGCCTGCCTGGTGGAGCAACCTCCATGGGGAGCCTTTGCCAGCAGGAAGAGGCCCCACATGGAGCCCAGACCCACCTCAGAGGAGCTTCTCTCAGCACTTAGCCAGGGCCTGTCAGATCAAGGGTAGGTGGTCTAGGTTGATTGAAGGCACGACATTTAGTCTTTAAAATGAAAGTGTGTTGCCTAGCTTGGTTAGTTTTGAACTCTGTAGTTCATCAAGGACTGCGTTACCCGAATATCCTCTGCAGAACACCAGTTCCATAAAGTGCTTCACACACACACCAATTCTATAACGTAGTATGTTTTGGAAAGGCTACATACTACTACAGCCCCTTTTACAGATTAGCAATGCCCGTGAGCGCACTAAAGGCTGAGAGATTCTGCAGTAAAGCAGCCTATTTCACTTTGTTTAACCAAGTATTTCTCAAATTTGTTTGATCATATGTGGCAGAAAATGCTATGTCTAGCATTCTTCATTTCCCTCTTCTTCCTTTAACATGGAACCCCTGATGTTTTTAGCTTGGCACATCACCACCCAGAATAAAAACTACTTTTCCCAGATTTCCTGCAGCTAGGGGCAGCCCTGGGATAAATTCTGGACAATGAAATACAGGCCAAAGTAAATCATATATGATTTCCATGAAGGGACCTTAAAGAGAAGTGTGCCCTTCTTTTCCCCACACATTCCTCCTCCTGTCTGAAATGCAGATGCAATTGCTGGCATTTGAGCAGCCATCTTGGGCCATGCGGTAGCTTCTTATGGATGATGTAGGACTAATTCAGGGGTCTAGATTTACCTCCAAACTTTGTTTATCTACAAAAAATAAAACTCTATCTTCTTTAAGCTACATGATCGGGCATTTTCTGTCCCATACAGCCAAACATAATGTTGACTGATGCACCCTGAAGCCCTCTTGTCCACATCACCTAATTCTGCAGGATATTATTGCAGAAATCTTGATCATTTAGAACATGGAAAAGGCACACGAAACCTGGAGTATTTTCAACTCAGTCCTGATTTTCCCTGCCTCCACCTCAGCGTGGGTGAACTAAAACTGTTTCTGCAAGATGTTGTTGCAGAAATACTGATCATCTAGAACATATGGTGAGCAAAGCCTGTGGCCAGGGCAGGAACTGATCCCAGGGTCTCATCCTCCACTGGAGTCACGGAGTGGTTGCATCCAGCTGGAAGGGCAGGGCAAGAAAAGGCAAATGCCAGGCCCTGAGAAGGTGGGTGACCCACAGGCCTGACTACCACCCCGTACCCCACAGTCAGGGCAGTAGGAGCATGGCGTTCCTATCGCCTCCCCACCAACCTCACCTGGCTCCTCCTCTCTCACACTCACTATTCTTTGGCCACATTGGCTGCCCTTCAGTCCTTCCAGACTGTCCTCCATGGGGCCTCCCAACACGGTCCCTCCACCTGTAATTCTGCTCACTTCTGGCTGCCACCCATCTCTCCCTATCAGCTCCTTTTCGCCTTTTGGGTCTCAGCCTCGACGTCCTTCCTCAGAACCCCTCCATCCTCACCCTGCATGCAGCAGCCCTCCGGCCCTCCTGTCCCTCTGCATAGCCTACTTGAACACAACACTGACTGTATTATGGGTCTGTTGACCAATTTGTTTTCCTAATTCCCCCGGCCATCCAAGTTGAAGAGGCCACAGTCTTTGCATGTTTTGCTCATCACTGTGTACTCAGCACCTAGCACAGAGTTGTTGCTCCATAAAAATTTGCTGACAAGCTGTCCATGGGTGAATTCCAAAAGCCTCGGGGCCCCAGCTGGGTGACTGTGTCCTGAGCCAGAATTTCATTGCAGTCTTGCAAAAGTGCCAATGACAAATCTGTTCATCAGCACAAAACAGACACTGGCGCGCTGGGTGTGTCCTCACCCACACCCTCACCTAGGGGCCACCAGTCAGGCCCTGTGTTCCAGGGCTCACTAGCTCAGGCCATCACTCCCTCCCTGTCTTGCAGCTGTCGGGGACAGGGGAGGGGCCATGAAAGAAGGATCTGGCATGTTGTACACTGAACATGGTAAAAGTAACTTAAGCAATCCAAGGACATACTGTGAGAAGCCCATCTTCCTCCCTCCTGGCACCCCAGCCTCCCAGTTATCTTCTCAGAGGCAATCACTGTCCCCCGCATCTTCCGTGTCCTTCCAGAGGTGTTTCCATGTATACACGAGCACACACATCAACAGGATTTTCTTATTAAAATGTGGGCATGTTATGCACATTCTCCTGCACCTTGTCATTCACTTGCTCTGCTTTTCAACCTAATGTATGTTAGAGATCCACCTACATGAGGCTGCCTCATTCTTTCAACTGGATCACACGTTGGAATTTTATTGTATGTCTGATGCCTCAGCCCCCCAGTGAGGTGGGCTAATGAGATATCCCGTTTCTCACCTAAATAAAGAATGCCTTGTGAATACCTCTTTGCACACATGTGGGAGTGTGTCGGAGGAATACCCATAAGTGGAGTTGTTGGGCCAACAGGTATGTGCCCTTTAATTTCTGTTAGATAGTGCCACAGTGCCCTCCTAAGAGGTCCTGCCAGTGGGCCCTCTCATCCGGAATGTATGTGTTGGGAAACGTGTGTCCCCATCTCCAGCACATGGAATCTTCTGACCCTACTTCAATCCTGTTTGGGCTGGTCTCTGCTCCCTAGCCACCACTGCCTACCTACTCTCCCTCCCTCCGTGGAACCCAGGCTCCTACCTGCCCTCTGCTCTTGAAATTCTAGAAATCCTTGCCTTTAGGCCTGCATGCTTTGTCTAGCATCTCTCTTCAACACTGACCCACACGGAGGCCCAAAAGTGACCACGATCCGGTTACCTGGGAGACTAGGCAAACTCCCAGAATTCTCTCACAGTGAAACGCACTTGTCCAGAAGATGAAAGTGTCTATGAAGTTCTGGAAAGCAGTCCCATGCCGTGGGAAATATGCCCTTGTGAAAGTGTTTCACAACAAGCAGTTGAAGCCAGCAGAAGGCATATTCCATGGCTATCTACAGTGTGGATCTGTCATCCCCTGACCTGAGTCACTGGACTTGGAATGGAGGTGGCATCCTGATGATAATTTGACCTTTGACCTTTAACTCCCAACCTGTTGGAGAAGAGTCTTTTTTTTTTTTTGAGACGGAGTTTCGCTCTTGTCACCCAGGCTGCTGGAGTGCAATGGCACGATCTCGGCTCACCGCAACCTCTGCCTCCTGGGTTCAAGAGATTCTCCTGCCTCAGCCTCCCCAGTAGCCGGGATTACAGGTGCCCGCCACCACTCCCGGCTAATTGTTGTATTTTTAGTAGAGATGAGGTTTCACCATGTTGGCCAGGCTGGTCTCAAACTCCTAACCTCAGGTGATATGCCCGTCTCAGCCTCCCAAAGTGCTGGGATTACAGGTGTGAGCCACTGCGCCTGGCCAAGAGTCTTTACTGATCATCTTCATCATTCATCATCTTCACTCACCACCTTCAGGCATGGTTCAAGGCGTTAGAGAGAGTATCATGACGACAGGCAGGACTCCCAGGTCTGAGCCAGCCTTGGCTTCACCTGCCTGAGTGACCTCAGAATGTCTCTGCCTTCTCTGGGCCTCAGATTCCTCCTCTAGAATGGGAGGGGTTGGCCTTGGGATGGGCCCTGGGGTCCCAGCCCTAATAGGGGCCTTCCCACCTAACCCCTACAAAGGGGGGCTGTAGAAGCTGGACTCCCTGCCTAGCCAGTCCTCAGGTCAGCCCTCTATCACTGAGTCCCAAGTGGGGCTCAGAGCAGCCGGCTCAGAGCAGCTAACTGGCTCTGTGTTCCTCTGGTACACTTTTTTGTTTGTTTTGTTTTGTTTGAGACAGAGTTTCACTCTGTCACCCAAGCTGGTGTACAGCCTCCGCCTTCCAGGTTCAAGTGATTCTGGTGTTTCAGCCTCCCAAGTAGCTGGGATTCCAGGCATGCATCACCACGCCTGACTAATTTTTGTATTTTTAGCAGAGATGGGGTTTCATCATGTTGGCGGGGCTAGTCTTAAACTCCTGACCTCAAGCGATCCACCCACCTCGGCCTCCCAAAGTGCTAGGATTACAGGCGTGAGCCACCACACCCAGCTTCTTCCTGTACACTTTAAACTTTGCAAAAGTATTCAAGGGCTTCCCTTGCCATTCTATGACAATCTGTCCTTCTCCTTTTGCCCCAATATCCCCTGCCCTTAGTCTCAAACACCCAGATATACTTTTTTTAAATTTTAATGAAAGTAAACATGGCCCATTCTCAAACCGCGAAACAGAGGCCACAGGTGAAATTCCCTCCCAGCCACCAGCACCCCAGGGAGAGTTTCACCTCTTGCTAAGGACACATCTCAGGGCAGCCAATCTGAAAACAGGGCCTGGGGGGCCAGTGGAAGCACCTGCTCATCCAGGGCTCAGTTTGGTCCCCAGCACTGGGCAAGACACCCTGACACAGACTCGGCAGCCCAGGCACTGTGACCCTTGAGGAAGAATCAGCCCCAGATCAAAGCCCCATGATGGAACTAAGTCATTGTGCCTAGCAGGGAGGATGGAGACGCCTGGAGTCAGGTGACCGAGACCCACCTTAAGGAGGGGCCACAGCCCAGAAGGCTGCTGGCCTGCAGCTCAGCCAGAGAACCTCAGGGTTCCTAAGTTCCTTCTGGCTGCAGGTGAGGCTTGTATCTTTGGGTTCAGCCTGGAGAGGTGGAAGCAGGTGAGCGAGCACTCTCAGAGGTGACTGGGATGGCGGTGGGAGTCAGATTCCTAAAGACAAGCTTACCAGAGCCTGGGAGGTCATGCCTGGTCTGCAAGGAAGACACTGTGGTTGGATGCAGCTGGACTGCAACAGGTCCACCTGGTACAAATCCCCTTTGCTTCATCTGTGAGCTGGAAAGAACCTCCCTGGAGCCACCAGATGGGCAAACAGCCTAGCTCAGGTTAAAGCCTTTTTTTTTTTTTTTTCCTGAGATGGCGTCTCACTCTGTCGCCAGGCTGGAGTGCCTTCACCACCAGATGGGCAAACGGGCTAGCTCGGGTTAAAACCCTCACCATCAAATGGGCAAACAGGCTAGCTCGGGTTAAAGCCTTCACCACCAGATGATCAAACAGGCTAACTCGGGTTAAAGCGCTCACCACCAGACAGGCAAACGGGCTAGCTCGGGTGAAAGCCCTCACCACCAGACTGGCGAATAGACCAGCTCAGGTTAAAGCCCTCACCACCAGATGGGTAAACGGGCTAGCTCAGGTTAAAGCCCTTGCCATCCGCATGGTACATTCACACGTGGTATAACAATGCCTTCCTTTTGCTCTATACCTGGCATCTATGTGCCCAATTTATAGATTCAGGCTGGCCTGTGCTCAATTCCCAGCCCCTCTATAAACAAGCTGGCCTCAGGAAGCCTCTTGAACTCTTTGAGCCTGTTTTCCCATCTGTAAAATGAGCAGGATAACAGTGCCTGCCCCACAAGACTTGTGAGAGTCAACGAGAGAATGTACACACAATGCTTGGTGGCCTGTGGGCACAGAGGCTACTCTCTTACTAAAGATTAAATGCACTGTTGCATTTTGAGGAAGTGCCTCCTTGCCACTGCCATTTCTGCCCCTGTCTCATCCTGCTGGAGACTCAAAATACCTGAGGGAGGCTGGCTGCAGTGGCTCATGCTTGTAATCCCAGCATGAATCTTTGGGAGGCCGAGGCAGGCAGATCACTTGAGGTCAGGAGTTCAAGACCAGCCTGGCCAACATGGCAAAACCCCATCTCTGCTAAAAATACAAAGATTAGCTGGTCATGGTGGTGCATGCTTGTCATCCCAGCTACTCGGCAGGCTGAGGCAGGAGGATCGCTTGAACCCAGGAGACAGAGGTTGCAGTGAGCTGAGATCGCACCACTGCACTCCAGCCTGGGCGACAGAGTGAGACTCCATCTCAGGAAAAAAAAAAAAAATCTGAGGGGCCGTCTCATTCCCCTGCAGAATCAAGCAAAGCCCTGGTTAGAAGGGCTGGTCACTGTCGCCAGCCTTGGCTGCCTGGAGAGAAGAAACAGTGCCTCCCCCGGTGTCTGAGAAGGGGAAGAGGAGCCTTCCAAGGGAGCACTAGGATGTTCATTTCTTTCACCTTCCCTGCCTCTCTTTGCTGGCCTAATGTTCCGGCTCCTGCAGTAAGTCATACTTTGTGGGAGAAAGAGGATAAGAATCGTCAGGAAGGATTCAGACCTAGTTGGAGTCATGCAGCCAGAGAGAGAGAAATAACACATCACAAGACAGCCATCCCTCTCTTCAACAAACAAGCACAGCAAAACTCTCCAACCAGCTTCTGCCTTAGGAGTCAAGGATACGAAAATGAATGAGACACTGTCCCTGTCCTCAAAATGTTCGCCGTCTAATAATATAATTCCACTCAGCAACTGAGGGCTTCCAGGGGCTTTCCATGCTTTGTTTCATTTGTAATCCTCACCCACTCTCATGCAGGAGATCCTAGTATCCCCATTTTGCAGACGAGGAACCTGAGACTCTGGAATGTGTCCAAGGTCTGAATAATCGCAACTCGGTGTCCAAAGTGCTCTAACTACAGCCTGCACACATCGCCTTGGGAGCTTCAGACTGACTTTTCAGAGCTGTGCAGGTTGTGGTCAGGGAAGAACAGTGTCTGAGGTGCTTCTTAAATGACTCAGTCTCCAGCAGGCCAGGCAAGGCAAGGAATTACTGGAACAGGACTAGTATATGCAAAACACCTGGGTATAAAAGAGGGGGCATGAGCTATTTGCTTAGTTCTAAAATCTAAGAGGTTTTCAAGGTAATGGTGGGAGATGTAGCTGTGAAGGGAGGCAGAAGCAAGAGCTTTGAACAGAAACCTAAAAAGTAGAACTTCTGGAGGCAATAGGGAGCCATTGAAGGTTGTTAAGCAGGAGAGAGAGCATCTCAAAGATCACAGGTCAGTAGAAGTAAACCATATTGTCAGGGCTGTGAGTGATGGGAACATGGGTAGAGTGAGCCAACAAGGTTCCAGAGGCAGGGCACTCCACTTAGGCCCAATGCTCAGATGAAGGTAGCATGTTGATAGGAAAAGGCAATGGTCAAATTAAGCCATGAACAAGGCACATGAAACCTGGACATTTTAGACTCAAGTCCTGGATTTCTCTGCCTCCACCTCCGCATGGGCAAACTGAAAAAGAAAGAGTTGAGAAAGTGTCAGATGTATTAAATCCACAGAGTTCCTGTCTCGACCTCTTGGGCTCTCCCTTTCATGCTATATTTAGATGCTCCAGAATTCTCTGCTCAGGCTGTCCCACACCTCGTCAGAAGAGTTAGCATGTTTCCTGGGCTCCCCTAGCCTTTGCCCACCCCATCAAGCTTCCTGTCTGACCCCAAGACATATTTTCCAACTAGGATTTGAGAGACTCCAGGTGGCCTAGCCCCTGTTCTCCCTGGGATCTGGATTCCACAAAGAACCAGCCAGAATTCGGCGTTATTCTCCTCGTGAAGAAAAGAAAGCCTCAATTCTTTCTTTGGCTGGGTTTTTCACCATAACTGGTTTTCATTAGCTTTTCAAGTGGAAAATAAATTTTCCCCAATGGAACATTGCCATTTATTTGCAGAAAGTCATCGTTCATTTCATATTTTCTTATGCTGAATGACCCAAGCCTGAGTCTGCTGAGGCTCTGTCCAGGGCCCCCAGGGACTGTGATTTAGAAACCTTCCTGGCAGGCACCATTTGAGGAGACAGTGTCCAGTTGCCTCCTATTAAACCTGCAGGGTTGAGAAAACTCACTTTCCCTTCCAGTCCAAGTCCTAGTTCACCTGGCAAAGAACCAGCTTCTCAAAGTCTCCTCTTCCTCCTAGCCTCTCCTCACTCTGGTGCTAAAAAGAGAAGGAAAAAGTAAACAAAACCAGGAAAGTAATCCAGTTGATAAAACGCCAAGTGATGTTGTTCTGTGGAACCAGAGTGGGGCCACCTGGGCACAATTCTCCCACAAAGGAGCCAACTGTACCGGGGCTAAGACCAAGAGCGGTCTGGACTCCCAGGCCAGCCCCAGGGCATTGGGCAGCGGGTTAGGATACTTAAGGAGAGACAAATCAGGCAAGAAGCAGAAAGACAGGAAGTGGAGAGATAGGAAGCAGAGAGATAGGAAGCAGAGAGACAGGAAGTGGGGGGACAGGAAGTGGAGAATCCAGCAGGGGCCAACGTTGGACAACATTCGTTTGCCAGCTGCGCTCCCCATGCAACAGGATGAGGAGATTTTAAGCCTCTACCAGAAAAACTCAAGTCTGGAGATAATTTAATTTTTCCTGGGTCTCTGCCAGCCATCTCCAGAGTTTTGTCAAATTTTCCACGTACTTCCTCTGTGTGTGGAAACTCAGTCTCCATTTTAGAAACTCCATTCCCAACAGGGGTTCTGCACCCCCACCCATGCTTTTTGTTTGTTTGTTTGTTTTTGGTTATCCTGGAAGTTTTGTGGATTAAGATGTGCGAGACGAGGAGTTTTATAGGGACTGGCTGGAGATATGGCCTCCGTTGCACCCACACACCAACACACACATACACACACACATGCTGTTTTGCAGAAGATGTTTCTTGGGTGGCTGAGCAAAGAATCAGGTATTCGGATGTCCTGATTTGAAACATACTTCCCACTGCTTGGAATGGCAGCTCCTCCTCAGAGTAAGTTGGAAATTTTTCTACTTTATTGTATAAATATAGAACCAAATCACACACTATGTAGAGTTTTACACAGAAATATATAGATTTTAAAGTTCATGGTCTTCTCCTCTTTCCTTCTAATCCCACTACTCTCAGGATTACTATTTTAATGTGTATCATTAATTTTTTTTATTTATGCTTTTTTAATGTATTGCTTATGAATACACACTCCCCTAGACAAAACTGGGACAAGCAATTAGCTTTTGAAAAATTTAACAATATATCCTGGCCATTGTTCCAGCTCAGGAGATATGACTCTGACTCTTTTTTAACAGCTGCATAGCATCCTATTGTGTGGATGTGCCATGATTTTATTAACCAGTCTTCTGTTGATGGACATTCAAATTGTTTCAGGTTTGGGGATTTTGGTTGTTTTGTTGGTTTGTTTTCTACTATTATAAATGACCCTGTAATAATTATTGTGCATCTCTCCTGCTGTACTGGGAGTTTTATTTTGTAGGACAAAGTTCTAAAAGTGGTCTAAAAGATTTATGCGTCAGAGGAAACATGCATTCAAATTGCAGTAGACACTGCCAGATAGAAATCTCAGAAAGATCTTGCAATTCACACCCCTTCAGAATAAGTCTTCAACTCCCAAACCAGAGAGTGGTAATTTCTCAGGGAAGGCCTTTTTAGGATTTCACTTTATATTTGGATAAAACATATGAAATTAGTTTATAAACTCAAAGCATTTACAACTGAGATGTCAGCTGGTGATGACTTACTCCTTAAATTCTAAGTAATAGCACTTCCAATCTCCATTCTACAGAATTTCCCTAAGCCATTGCCTCACCCAACGTTGTGGAAGTTCCTGATGCAGGGTGAGAAGTGGGGGAGTTGATAGTTTTAAAGTCACTTCTAGCTCCTCACTGTAGCTCCAAACAGAAGAGAAAGAGATTGTATTTCTCTCCCTCTAATTATTGGAAAAAAGTCCTAAATTTTGCTCTAATTGGACCAACCTAGGTCACAGGATTTGAGCCAATGTGAGTATGGCCTACCATGAATAAGGGGGAGAGGTTGAGGGAGGTGAGTTCCGGAGGTGGACAGGGGCCTGAAATCATTCCATTTGGGTTCATTTCATAATCCCGCACATGCTATGGTGGTCCATGCCACATTAACCTAGACTTGGGACTGTGCCCTTTTCTATCACACACATACACACACACCCTCCTCGCATACAGTTATTCATAGTGTACAGACTACTGAAGCTTTAGGGGACCTGGAAGGACTCACAGCTTAGGATACATACAACTTAAAATTCAAAGTTCAATAAACTAGTTTCTAAAACTGCCCCATCTTAGTCCTTTCAATGTTGCTGTCGCAGAATAGCTGAAGATGGGTAATCTATTAAGAAAAAAGGCTTATTTGGCTCCCAATTCTGATGCCTAGAAAGTCCAAGATTGGGTTGCTGCATCCGGTGAGGACCTTAGGCAGCTTCCAATTACGGTGGAAAGAAGGGAAGGAAACGTGCAAAGAGATCACAAGACAAGAAAGAGAGTGAAACTAGGGAAGCCAGATTCTTTAACTACTTGCTCTTGTGGGAACTACTCCATTCCTGGAAGACTGAGAACTCACTCCTTCAGGATGGCATTAATCTATTCATTAGGGATCCACCCCCATCCTCCATCTCCTAGGGCCCCTCCCCAAACATTTCTGAAATGGAAGCTCTAGACTTCTGATCTTAACTAGATCCATCTTTTTTTTTTTTTTTTTTTGAAGACAGAGTCTCACTCTGTTGCCCAGGCTGGAGTGCAGTGACACGATATCGGCTCACTGCAATCTCGGCCTCCCAGGTTCAAGCAATTATTCTGTCTCTGCCTCCTCAGTAGCTGGGATTAAGAGGCCCGCCCCCACACCCAGCTAACTCTTTTGTACTTTTAGTAGAGACGGGGGTTTCACCATGTTGGCCAGGCTGGTCTTGAACTCCTAATCTCAGGTGACCCACCCACTTTGGCCTCCCAAAGTGCTGGGATTACAGGTGTGAGCCATCATACCTGGCCTCATCTCTTTCCCCACAACTCTGTCCTCTCTCTCAGAAGAACAACTACCAATAATAATTATTTCCCATCAGGCATGGTGGTTCATGCTTGTAATCCCAGCACTTTGGGAGGCCAAGGTGGACGGATCACATGAGGTCAGGAGTTCAAGACCAGCCTGGTCAACATGGTAAAACCCTGACTCTACTAAAAAGACAAAAAATAATAATAATAATAATTAGCCAGGTGTGGTAGCATGCAACTGTAGTCCCAGTTACTCAGGCAGCTGAGGCAGGAGAATCTCTGGAACCTGAGAGGAGGAGGTTGCAGTGAGCCAAGATCACACCATTGCACTCCAGCCCGGGCAACAGAATGAAACTCCATCTCAAAAAAAAAAAAAAAAAAAAAAAAAATTATTCCGTTTTCTTGCACAGTGAAGTTCAGTTCTGCCCAGCCCTTACTCCCAGATTTTGCCAGAGCAAGACAAAAGGGTCTTTCATACAATGGACTCTACTCTCCTTAAAAAGAAGCAGGGGTTGTAAGTAGCAAAAAGTTTTCACTTCTTTCCACACCAAAAAGGTTCATTCATTTAATCCATTCTCCATTCTTAGCACAGTGTTCTTTTAAAGATGTAAATTAGATTATATCACATCCCTGCTCTATCCCCACTGGCTCCTCCAAGCCATTGGAATAGAGTCCAGACCCTACTTTGGCTTTCCAGTCCCTGCCCCAGATGTGGCCCCTGCCCACCTCCAGGAACTCACCCCCCTCAACCTCTCCCCTTCATTCATGGTAGGCCATACTCACACTCGCTCAAGTCCTGTGACCTAGGCTGCTCCAACTAGAGCAAAATTCAGGACTTTTGTCCAATAATTAGAGGGAGAGAAATGCAATATTTTTCTCTTCTGTTTCCACCAAGATAGGAGCAAGGAAACGTGTGGCATCTTGCTAGCATGAGCTGAAGACAAAGCCTACATAGGGAAAAGTGCAAAACCAGGAGAATGGGAGAGAAATGGAGCCACACACTGATGCTGTTGTGAAACATCTCAATCAAAGTGCACCTGAAGACTGCCCTATCACTGCGTTTTTCATTTACATGAGCCAATAACCTCTCTTTCTCATTTAAGTCAACAGGAGGCGTGTTTTTTGTTACTTGCAAGAGAAACATCCCAAATAATACACGAAATTATTCTCTGTTCCATTCGTCTTCAAGGGGGTCAGAATGAGGGGCATCTGGTACTGTTATCATTAACTATGCAAATATTTCTTCCACTTCACATCACGCTGAACAGAGGCTCATTCTGGGGTTCTGCCCCTCAGCTCCCCAAACCTATCTCGAGGTCCCATTGAATCCCCCTGCCTCACCTCTCCCTGCTCAAAAAAATACACAGGGGCCCAGCCCACAGAGGAGAAGCCCTCAGATAGCTACAGCCTTGTGTTCCCACGCCCTGCCCTCCACCTACCCCTTGCTGAGGCATACCTGATCTCCTCTCCAAGAACAGGGGGAACTGGCTTGGGGCAATCACAGTTTTCCAGATCTTTTATTCCCATACTTGGATCTTGGCTTTCAATACTCAAAGCCAAACATTTAGCTCTCATTCTCTGCATTGTGCTCTAATGATCCTCTCTCGAGGTGATGATCCGTCTGCCAAAATGCGGGGAGCATTACTGATAACAGGCAAAACCAGGAGCAAATGTGGAATGAATGTATCAGCTTCCCGTCTCTTGTCAGAGACCTCCTCACAATAGCTGACTGCTTTGGGTGAATGCTTTGATAAGTTCTTGGAGTGGAGGGTGTGGGCTTGGGGAGACACCCTCAGGGGGCCACATGTGAGGTGCCAGAGATGGTTTCTATCCAGCTAACCGTTTTGCTGACACTGAGCAGAGGTGAGAGCTGAGAGCAAAAGCGGGATTGCTTGGGATAATAAAGTTTCTAGAGACTGTAGATTCAAAGAAAGAGGAAAAGTGAAGCAAGAAACAGAAACTTTGAGGAAAGAATAAAGGCATTTCGAGGGCTATCTCTGGTGTTTTGCTGTGTTGTGCCATCTTTCACCGAGGCCACTGCAGCAGCATCCCCACTGATCTCCCACTGTGTCCGCCACCAGTGCATCCTCCACACACTGGCAGAATGACCTTCCTGAGATGCAAATCTGGTTGTCCTCTTTCGCCTAAAACCTTCAGTGGCTCCCCATTGCCCTCAGAAAAAAGTCCAGTCTCTCCAAGTAGCCGTGAGCCCCTCCATGATGTAATTCCTCACCTTCCACTCTATACTTGGCAAATTGAGCTTCTGTCATCTCCTCACCCACCTGTGGCCTCCTCTCCCTCACTGCAGGGTTTTGGCAACCATGGACCACCCACAGAAGGCCCCTGCCTTCTCCTCCACACATTTTTTAAATCCTTACAACCACCCCAATGAGGGCATCTGTATCCTAATTGTAGAGATGAAGAAACTAAGGCTCAAAGCATTTAAGTCCCATGCAAAGGCCACACAGCTTCAAAAGCAGAGGACCCAGGTTTAAAACTAGGCCTGTCCAAGGTCTATGATCTTTCCAACACGCCAATACCAACAGGACTGGCCACCACAACACAAGTGACATAGAGGAAGAGCATGGTGACACATCTTCACAGGACAAGAGCTCTCAGCTCTGGTATTGCATCGCCCCCCCCCCCCCCCCCCCCGGACCCTGAGGCTAGGTAGTTTTGCAGGTGGGAGGGAATCAAGAAAGATCTAGAAAGACAAACGCTGTCTATTTCTACTTACATGAGGTAAGCAAAATCCACAGACAGAAAATAGAATGCTGGTTGCCAGGCGCTGGAGGTGAGGGGAAGGAGTTACCATTTAATGGTAAAGAGTTTCAGTTTTGCAAGAAGAAATTTCTGGAGATGGTGGTGGTCATGGTTGCACAACAGTGTGAAGATACACAATGCCACTGACCTCCACACTTAAAAATGGTTAGGATACTAAATTTTATAATAGGTGTATTTTGCCACATTCACAAATAATTTTTTTAAATTGCACAATGAAAATTACAGGGTTCATGGGAATAATAGAGTTGATCTGTAACATTCAAAGACTGTCATTTACGTATTTTGAAAATATAGGAATCTAATAATAATGATAGCACAGTTTTGCACATGTTCAGTGGTGAGAGAGCATATAAGTATCACAATGCATATGGCACTTTATCTTGAAAAAAAAAAGAAAAAATCTGAAACAAGTTTCTCAAACTTATTGGTCTCAATACCTCTTTATACTCTTAAACATAATTAAGAACTCCAAAGAGTTCATGTTTATGTGGTTATAGCTATCTATATTTTCCATACGCTAAATAAAAACTGAGAAATGTTTAACCAACAAGAATACACAGGTGCAACTTCCATCCATCATCAGATTGATGACGTCATCCCATGTCACATAGGCTCCAAAAACCTGCACTGCACACTTGTGACAAAACGAAAGGGAAAAGGGCAAATAACATCATCATATTCTTTTTCCTTTTCTTTTTTTTGGAAACAGAGTTTTGCTCTTGTCACCCAGGCTAGAGTGCAGTGGCGCGATCTTGGCTCACTGCAACCTCCACCTCCCAGGTTCAAGCTATTCTCCTGCCTCATCCTCCCGAGTAGCTGGGATTACAGGCATGTGCCACCATACCCGGCTAATTTTTCGTATTTTTAGTAGAGATGGGGTTTCATCATGTGGCCAGACTGGTCTCAAACTCCTGGTATCAAGTGATCCTCCCACCTCGGCCTCCCAAAGTGCTGGGATCAGACGTGAGCCACTGCACTCGGCAACATCATTATATTCTTGTGAAAATAATTTTGACTTTACAGATCTGAAAGATTCCAAAGAACTTCCGCACATTTCCAGAATACACATAGAGGAGCTAAGCAAAGGCTGATGTGCTGCAGAGAGAACGACCCAAGAGATCCCGCCATGCGCGCCTGACCTGCGTACAGTGTCCTGGGCAAGCGCTAAGCTGCTTGCCCCAAAGCTGCCCACACTCCACCACTCCCTAGGGCCATGGCTCCAGGACCTCCCCAGGGCCCTGGACAGCCAGGAGGCCCTCTGGGTTATTCCCAAACTTGAGGCAGGCAGAAGCAGTTGTTTGAAAGCGGTTTTGCTGTGTCTGCCAAGCCAGGAAAGTCAAAGCCCTGCCCTGCAATATTGCTGCAGATCCTCCATGAGTGGCAGCCAGTTTTTAATAAGGCTTATTTAAAAACAAAAACAAATCAGCTTATTTACAGTGTGAAATGAGTTGTGTTCGGCCCTAATCCCCTGTGGTCAGTCAGCACTCAGCACTTATGCCAGCCATCCTGGCCCCTGCAGACCGCCCTAGTGAAGGTTACGTCCCCTTTCTAATGACGAGAGGCAGAAATCCAGTAATGCATTCAGTGCAGTGAAAACTTAATCCCAAATATCATTTTTACTCATATGAGGAAAGTTAACCCACTGCAGATTCAATTCGACAAACACTGTCTCCGAATTGAGGTCATCCATTTACTTAATTGTAACATTGCTGTCTCTCACATGAGCTTCCAACCAAGACTCAGGTCAGGACTCTCTGATGGGTTTTATTCATTGGATTTGCGGCTCCCTCCTGGTCAGTGAAGTCAGGAGGGAGCAGGGATTGGCGGTGTGCTGCCACCTATGCCCAGCGGAGCTCCCAGAACACTTGGGCATTTAAAGGTGAGGAGAGGCCACAGGCACGGGGGCATCAGATCCATGCCCCTTTGGGAGCCCTGGGACACCAGAGGAGCTTCTTACGCAGGGAGGCTCCTGGACCTCGTGGGAGAAAGGGTGGAAAAGCTGTGAGCCTGAGAGGAGGGCCCCCAGGTGACTATTCCAGGCCACCCAATTAGTCAGGGTTCTCCAGAGAAGCAGCACCAAAAGGATGTAAACATATAGAAAAGAGCCCAGACGCTGTGGCTCACGCCTGTAATTCCAGCACTTTGGGAGGCTGAGGCGGGTGGATCACTTGAGGTCAGGAGTTCAAGACCAGCTTGGCCAACATGGTGAAACCCTGTCTCTACTGAAAATACAAAAAGTAGCCGAGTGTGGTGGCAGGCGCCTGTAATCCCAGCTACTCGGGAGGTCGGGCAGGAGAATTGTTTGAACCCGGGAGATGGAGGTTGCAGCAATCCGAGATCTCACCACTGCACTCCAGCCTGGGTGACAGAGGGAGACTCTGTCTTAAAAAAATAAATCAATCAACATATAGAAGACAGGTTTATGATATTGGCCCCACAATAATGGAGGCTAAGAAGTCCCAGGATCTGCAGGGTAAGCCGGTAAGCTGGAGACCCAGGAAAGCCAACGGGGTTGTTCCGTTCCAAAGGTCAGCAGGCTGGGGGATGCCCAGGGAGAGCCAGTGTTTCAGTTCTAGTCTATAAGCAGGAAAATGCTGCTGCCCCCCCCCCCCCCCCCATAAGGTAGTGAGGCAGGAGGGATTCTCTCTTCCTGGGAGAAGCAGCAGGTTTTATGGTCTAGTCAGACCTTCAACTGATTGGATGAAGCCCACCCACATTAGGGAGGGCCATCTGCTGTCCTCAGTCCACTCATTCAAATGTTCATCTCCCCTGGAAACACCTCCACAGACACACCCAGAACAATGTCCACCGAATATCAGAGTAGCCCATGGCTCAGTCAAGTTGACATATGAAATTAATCATCCCAAGTACCCAAAGAGAAGGGAGACAAAGATTGTCTCCAAATCAGGAGGGAAAGAGTGCACTCATCCCGAAGCAAGGGCGAGCTGAGAACCGGGTGCCCACCGCAGGCTGGTGGTAGTATCCAGGACTTGGGGACTTTCCTTTGTGAGATCTTCCCGAGTCCTGCAGCAGCAGGGACCATGACATGCAGAGAAGTCAACTCTGTCAGGCCTGCAGGCCCCGGGATGTGACCATTCACAGAGCAGACATTTGAGCAACGGTTTCCATTGCCAACCCTGAGACCAAGCATGGCCTGCCAGCAGGGACTTTCAAGACAAGGCCACATTTTAGACCAACAACACTCCTGATGACACTTCTTTGGCATGAATGATTAATGCTGAGTCTCTAAACAACCAACAATAAGAGAAGAGGACATTGACAAAGGAGAAAGGAAGGAATGAGAATTCAATTAGAACCCGCTCCAGAGCCTGTACAAGGCAACACCTGTGAAATGCTTTGGCTCTGTGTCGCCACCCAAATCTCACCTCGAATTGTAATTCCCACGAGTTGAGGGAGGGACCTGTAATCCCCACGTGTCGAGGGAGAGAGGTGATTGGCTCGTGGGGGTGGTTTCCCCCATGCTGTTTTGTGATAGTGAGTTTTCACAAGATCTGATGGTTTTATAAGGCAATTTTCCCTGCTCTCCCGCACTGTCTCACCTGGCTCCATGTAAGACAAGCCTGCTTCCCCTTCTGCCATGATTGTAAGTTTCCTGAGGCCTCCCCAGTCATGCAGAACTGTAAGTCAATTAAACCTCTTTTCTTTATAAATTACTCAGTGTCAGGCAGTTCTTTATAGCAGTGTGAAAATGAACTAATGTTAATGCAACCTACAAGCATCATCTCATTTAACAGAAAAGAAAACCCAGAAACGTCATGGTGGCCTTTGTATAACTAGTCATAAGTAATTATGATTTCATAATCAACAGAATCAAGTGCCTATGATAAGCCTGCCCCTGAGCTTTATGGTATGAATTCTTTGAATCCATTAATGACATTAACTGGAACAACCCTGAAAGAGGAGAACCATTATCCTTCCCATTTTATAGATGGGGAAGGTGAGGCACACAGAAGTGAACTATGTTGCCTGGGGTCAGAGAGCTTCTAAAGGGTAAAGCTGGGATTTGCCTCCAAACAGTCAACTCCACTGTGCCACCTCCTTTGATAAATGGATCCCCTACTGGGTTCCCTAGGCCTGGGTTATACACTGGCCTAAGGCATGACTGAGTGGCATGAAAGCAGGCTTTCTGCTGGCTGAGAAAGCAGACCAGCCTTCCACCTGGTTCTCTCTGGCTCACGCATTCCTCTTGCCATGGACACAGGCAGCCTCTGGAAGGAGAAACAGCAAATGGGGAAAAAACAGGCAGCCACCTAGAGTGAGGTTAGGGAGAAGGTGGCAGCTATAAGGACAGAGTGTAAGTACCCCGGCCTGCAGGAAGAGCTGACAGGTGGGAACCGGGTGCCTCTCCACTGTGTTGGGATTCTTATCTGAGGGTTCTTTAGTCTCCTATCTGAGGGTTGTTTAGCCTCCCATCCCCGCTCCAGGCTCCCCTATTGCATTTGTAAACCCTATGGTGACAGTCACAGGGACTCTGTCTCCTCTCCACACTCAGTAGAGAGTCCATCAACCCAGCAGACCCCCGATCCGAACTGCCTTCTCAAGCCAGCCTTGGGCTTTTCTTTTTCCCTGAGGGAAAGAGCTAAATTTGCCCTTCCAGTCCAGAACAAGCTCTGAATTTTAATTCTGGATTGAATTTCACGTGGATTGAGCCCAGAGCTATTCAGAGACGGATTAGCAGCCCTGACATTCAGCCTCTAGTCTTTGGGAAGAGCGACCTAAATCAGCACCCATCAAACCCAGCTCACGTGGAATTCTCCCTGTGGCTCTGATAAGGCTTTTGGGGAAGCCTCTGGGCGGGTTCCCCACCTTTTCAGAAACACACCGCCCACACAGCCGGACCCATCAACACAGTGGGGAGGCAATGAGAGAGGAAGGGTACAGAAGAACTAAGAGCTAAGATACCTGCAGCCACAGCTGCCTTAGATGGGAAGCTTCTCTCCTCTGCCCTTGCTAGGCACCGACATATATATATGCCAAAGCTAGGAACCTGGAGAATCGGGGCTTGGATTAGCCAGGGTTCTCCTGAGAAACAGAACCAACAGGAGATATTTGCATATACACAGAGGGAGAGAGAGAGAGATAATAAGGAATTGGCTCATGTGACTCTGGAGGCTGAGAGGTCCCAAGATCTGCAATCAACAAGCCGGAGCCCTGCAGAGCCGAAGTTCAAAGGCCTGAGAGCCAGGGAAGCCAATGGTGTAGAAAGTTCCAGTCCAAAAGCCAGCAGTCTTGAGACTGAAGAAGAGAGATGTTTTCTTGTAAAGGCAGGAAAAGACCCATGTCCCAGCTCAAAGCAGTCAGACAGACCCTCTTTCTCTTGAGAGGGTCAACCTTTTGTTCTATTCAGGCCTTCATCTGATTGGATGAGGCCCACCCGCATCAGCGCCAACTGATTTCCTCACTCTGCTGCCTTACATGTCCCTCTCATTCAAAACACCCTCACACAAACACCCAGGATAATGTTTGACCAAGTATCTGAGAACCCTGTCGCCCTGTCAAGTTGACAGCCATCAGGCCAGCACAGTGGCTCACACCTGTAATCCCAGCACTTTGGGAGGCCGAGGCAGGTGAATCACCTGAGGTCAGGAGTTTGAGACCAGCCTGGCCAACATGGCAAAACCCTGTCTCTGCTAAAAATACAACAGTTAGCCAGGCATGGTGGCACGTGCCTGTAGTCCCAGCTATTTTGGAGGCTGAGGCAGGAGAATCGCTTGAACTCAGGCGAGAGAGTTTGCAGTGAGCCGAGATTGCGCCACTACACTCCAGCCTGGGCAACAGAGTGAAACTCCATCTCAAAAAAAAAAAAAAAAAAGAAGAAGAAATCAGCCATCACAGGGCTTGAGATGGAAAAAGAAGGGACAATGGGCCACTTAGCATAAAAACACATAAAAATGCTATGCAAGAGACAGCCACAGACAAAGGCCTGATTGTCTTGCCAGTGTCCCAGCCCGAGGCCAAAGCAGGTGCCCAGGCAGGTGTCCCTGAGTGACTGCAAAGTAAGAAAGGCCCCATGGAGAGGGTTCCCAGGAGCACCCCAGGGTCAGGGGATGTGCGAGGTATTTACAACCTGGGTAGTGATTAATTCATTAACATATCAATCAGAATTTTAAAGGATCTTACCTCCCATACTCTAAATGAAACTATATGCTGAAACTGCTTGTTAGTGATAAACACTGCAGCACAAATTATTCACTGAATCCTTGTAATAATTACCAACTGATATGTGGGACGTTCCTGTCTGAGCCATGGCTGGCTATGGGGACTGCCTCAAACTCTTCCAAGGACATTCGCAGTAGAATGATGGTCACTAGGTCCCTGGCACCTGGTGTTCTGCTGCAGCCAGAGCTGCACAGTGCCTCGTCCACACATCTCGCCTGGGAACACACACCTACCACATGGTCTGGACACAGAGAGCCTCTGGCACAGTGGCCTCCTGATCTACCTCCTGCTGTGCCACACCCACCAATGCTGGCTGCCCTGGAGTGGTGGGTAGGCATGGCATTTACCCTCACTGCCTCTGCCCACATGGCACCTCCCACGGCTGCCAGCATCCTCTTCAGCACCACTCTCAGGCCTGGTGACTTCCCCGGGACTGCTGTGGGCAGTGTTATTTGGTGGTTGATAGTCTCATTAAGTCATGCATTTTGCCACCTGGTATAAGAGGGTTTCAATCTTCTAATCACAATGAGGCCTTAATAGTATGTTATCATTGAACAGCAGCCCCGAGTCGGAGGGGCTGAGCAGTAATAAGAAGGAGGGGAGACAGAAGGGCCCAAAGCAGAAGGCTCTTCCTACTGGCTGGAGAGCAGCAGCTAAGTGGAACAGCCCCAGGAGGCTAGAACCAAGGCCTCTCATGCCCACTGAGGAGACTGGGAATGAGCTGCCAAGAGAAGCTAGGAGCACAGATCTGTTTTGGACATCTTCTTCACTTTGTGTTCTTAACCACTCAATGGTAAGAATTAAAGATATATATACCATGGACCAGGCCAGCTCCTGTGGAAGGTGTTTCATAACATTTCGCTTTAAATTTATTTTTTAAAATTCTTTAAAAAATATATTCTTATCTCACATTTCATGAGGATGGTGAAGCTCAGAGAGTTTGAGTTGGTCCATTCATTCGTCCAACCAGAACATGCCAGGCACCGTGCCAGGCACTGGGTGATAACTGACCCCAAAAGATGTGGGCCCTGCGCAGTCTGCTGAGCAAGTCTGGCATTAAGGAAACAAGCCCACAAATAATCATGCAATTACACATCCCCATGAAACACAGTAAAGAAAGGTCCAGGGATGCCATGACATGGGGGTCTACTGTGGGTAAGGACTCAAGGAAAGCTTCCTTCTGGGGTAGCCTACAGTCACCCAGTTCCAAAACCAGACGCAAGCCCAAGGCCTTGCCCTTTCTCCCGTGCCAACCAGTGTCCCTTACTACGCAAAGGAGAATTGAATGGGGGAACTCATCAATTTCCCCTTCGATGTTCACTCTACATGTCTTGGGATGTACTACGGCCCAAAGTTCTCCCTTCTACATCCCCACTTCCAAATCTCCCTCCCTCCATCCATGTATGAGGCTGTGACAAGTCACACATGAGAAGTTGTTGATGGGACAATTTACAAAATGTTGAATGATAGCAAGATGTTTTGAGGCCCAGATTCCGTTCCTAACTTTGCTACTTACCAAGAATGAGACTGAGATATATGGCTTTACACAAACTGTAACGAGTCATGCAATGATCATAGTTGCAGTTTCCTAAGCACCTACCACATTCCAGAAGCTGACATTCTTTGAATGAGCTATCTGTGGTTGATTGAATTATTAGTCCCGATTCCTCACTCTTCCCTGCATCCATGCTGTTGCTGTGGTCTACCAGTGGTCATAGTGTACTTCCCCACCCCTGGTTTTGGGCTCAGCCATGTGACTTGCTTTAGCCAATAGGATGTGGCTAAATATAATGCAAGCAGGGGCTTGAAATGTGCTTCAGCAGTGGAGTTTGCTCTCTTCTTGTGTCTTGCCATTGCTATAAGAAGATATTCCCCCATGCAGCTGCTGCCACCTTGGCCTGGCTCACAGTGAGATTCATGGGACAGCCATGAATCTGCCTAAGCTGGCCAGACTTGCCACTGGAAGCAGACTTGGTCCTAGCCAACCCTCAGAAACATAAGAAATGAATACTCATTGCTGTCTGCCTCTGAAAGGTGATGACTGGTTGTTACACAGCAATAGCTAGCTGATACACTTTCAAACCTCACAACTCCAAGAGGTTAGTGTTATTTCTCCCATTTTACAGATTAAAAAAAAACAAAATTGAGGTTTCTACATACGCTCACGTCACAAAATTAGTAAGTGGCAGAATTGGGATTTACATCTAGGACTTTCTGGGGCTAAAGTCCAAAATGTAAGTACTGGTGCTGCTCCTGCAAAACCCTGCCTTGATGCACACTTGTGATGATGTAACTTTGGATGTGATACAATTGACAGCAGACCTCTAGAGCCCAGAGCTGCCCAGCTACAAGGTTCATCCAGTCATCCCCAAAACTTCTCAAGAATGCCACCTCACATTTAATATGTGGTAAGTTTTAGTCCCCATTTAATAGCATTATAGTAGATCTTACTGTATTATAATTAGTTAGAGAGCAAGAGTAACTTTTAGAATAAAATGTCAGCGTACGTTGGCCCTTGAATGAAGGAATGAAGGAAATGGTTTATATATGATAAGGTAAACATCCCCAAAATAAAAAGGAGAAATGATTATTCTTCTTCAATTCAAGGGGCTGGAGTGCAGCTCTCATTCCAGCAGATCAGTGAGGACATTCTCGCAGTTAATCAGCCCAGAGCCAGTCTCCAGTTAACTCAGCTCCTCATTTCTTCTCCAGCCTGAGTAGGGGCCCTAAATGAACCAGAGGAAGAAGCAACCAGCAGGAAGCGAGTCCCCACATCCTTGCAGCCTCAGCCACCAGGAGAGGCTGCCCCACTGTTTGGGCTCCTCATTGCCCTGCCCCACCCCTGCCCCTGGGCTCTGCCACACACAGCTGGGCAGAGGGGCTGTTGCCACTCCATCCAGGCCTGCTGCAGCCTCAGGGAGGAAGAACTGCAGTGCTGTGTCAAGGCTGGAGAGATTCTGGGGAAGTTTTGGCTTTAATAGAGGCCACATGCAGGGAAAGCAGGTGGGCAGAGGAACAACGGGAATTGGAATCTGAGATTGAAGGGCTTTGGGTCAAGGTTTGGGCTTCCATCTTTCACTCATGACCTGAAAGCCAGGAGGGGGTGTGAGCTGTACGTCACAGGCTTAGTTCTCAAGGAAGGCCTGGGGAACAGGGGATCAGATGTCCTTGGTAAGTGTCAGGCTGTCTCTGCAGGCAGACGGCCTCTGCCTCCTACAGCCCACAAGCTCGGTAGTGGAGACTCGAGGAAAATAAAGGAAAACCATGTGGATCACCAAAATACATCCCAACCGGCCACAGCCTTGCTGCCTCCCCAGACTTGGCCCCAGGAGCCAGCTCTGCCAGGGGCAGGGTGCGCCTTTCCCGGCGTCAGCATCTGGGTCAGGGCTTTGCTATGTGTTTGTTTCTGGGCAGGCTGACTTAAGCAGTGACTAAGCTTGAAGGTCGTAAAACTTGATAATAAACCTGTCAGTGAGGCTGTCAGCCGGGCCTGGATGTAGAACCTGGGTGTCTTCTGCGGCCGGGCAAGGCCTCTTGCTTCCAGCTCCTTTGAGAGTCCTAGGCAGCCCCTGCCTGAAATCTGCATAGCTCCCCAGGTCCTTTCTGCTGGGCTGGGAGCGTCCAGCTCTACCGCAGTTTCAACAGCAAGGCTGAGCCAGGGTAGGAAGAGGGGCCAAGATCAGTGTGACCTGATGAATTTCGCTCAAACATTCTCTGAAGCCCTTTTTGAATCTATGGGCAAGAAGCCCTTGGATTTAATGAAGGGGACGGTCTCTCTGGGGAGCTCCCTCCCAAGGATGCTATTTACACAGAGCAGCCACATAACCCAGAGTCTGAAGACTCATCCCATCTCATCTCAGTCCTGTGACTTGGGCAGGAAGCATCATCTCTCTGAGCCTCAATTTTCCTTAGCTATAAAATGGGAAGGACAACATCACCTGTCCTGCCTGCCCCACAGGCATCTGGCAGGGCTCATATGGGATGCTGTACTCAGAGGATTTGGAAAAGTGCAAAGAGACACATAACAATGAAGAATAGCAAGTCTTGAGTTCAACCCAACGACCTTTACCAAGTGCCGGCTTTGTGCCAGGCAATACCTGAGCACCAGAGATGCAAAGGTGAGTGAGAGAGAGACCGTTCCTGCCTTCTCTGGGCTCAGCACTCTGCAGGATGCTTGGAGGAGGCAAAAATATATATCAATAGTAACACTAACCAGCATTAATAATAGCTTCATTCGCTGAGTGCCTACTATGGCCCAAGCTTGAACTAAGTGCATTACACACATTAAATCTTTTAAATAGCTAGGTGAGGTGGGCGTTGTTATTTCCATGAGACTCAGTGGGATGAAGTCATTTACCCACGGTCACTCAGCTGAGAAGCACAGGTCATCTGATTTCAAAACCTCTCCTCTCCAGGAGAGGTCTCCTTCTGCATTTTCTAGCATGCTCATGTTTTTTGTCTGTTTGTTTTGTTGGATTTTTCTGAGTTTCTTGAGACAGGGTCTTGCTCTGTCACCCAAGCTAGAGTGCAGTGGTACAATCTCAGCTCATTGCAACCTCTGCCTCCCAGGCTCAAGCAATCCTCCTGCCTCAGCCTCCCAAGTAGCTGGGACTACAAGCACGTGCCACTATGCCAGGCTTTTTTTTTTTTTTTTTAAGTAAAGACAAGGCTTCACCATGTTGCCCAGGTTCATCTCAAACTCCTGGGCTCAAGTGGTCCTCCTGCCTCAGCCTCCCAAACTACTGGGATTACAGGCATGAGCCACTGTGCATGGCCTATTAAGGGAGGAGGCCACCCCTCATATTGTATTATGCCGAGTTTCTGCCTCCAAAGAAGGAATAAGCAAAAACTAAAAGGCAGAAATGAAATCCACACCACACCCTGGGCCTGGTAGTTAAAGATCGGACCCCTGACCTAATCGGTTATTTGCATTAAAAAAAAAAATCACTGTGAAGATCCCTGCCTGTTCTGTTCCCTTTGAATTACTAGTGCATGTAGCCCCCAGTCACGTACCCCCTGCTTGCTCAATCAATCACGACCCTCTCACACGGACCCCCTTAGAGTTGTGAGCCCTTAAAAAGGACCCAAATTGCTCACTTGGGGAGCTCGGTTGTTGGAGACATGAGTCTTGCTGAAGCTCCTGGCCAAATAAAGCCCTTCCTTCTTTAACTTGGTGTCTGAGGGGTTTTGTCTGCAGCTTGTCCCGCTACAATCCTCCTGCCTCAGCCTCCCAAGTAGCTGGGACTACGGGCATGTGCCACCACGCCAGGCTTTCTCTTTCTTTTTTTTAAGTTAGACAGGGTTTCACCATGTTGCCCAGTCTCATCTCAAACTCCTGGGCTTAAGTGGTCCATCTGCCTCAGCCTCCCAAAGCCCTGGGATTACAGGCATGAGCCACTGCACCTGGCCTCATGTTGTGTGTTTCCTTTTGCAGCCTTCAGCAGCAGAACTAAAGAGCTCTGTGCTTTGTTATAACAGTAGTTAAAGCAGATGTGTGTGCAAGCATCATCTTTGCTGTTGCGTGTCCTTGTTCATATCACACCACCAGCAGTGGGAGGAAAACCCTCCTCAGCATTTCCCCCGCAGCCAGCTCTGTGAACTTGGGCACATCGTGACGCTGTCTGCTCTCTGGCTCACTCATCTGAACAGAGAAGGGCTTGGATGAGGTGATTCCCCAGCAGGTCTTCCCTGCTCTAAAAACCTGTGCCACTCTAAGTCAACATCTCCCATTTGGACAAAGAGGGGGAAGGCTTTGCAGTACTTGTCCCAGTTCAGCTTCAAATAGGCGGTGTGATGTTGGGAGAGTCACTTAACCCATCTGGGCTTCAATTTCCCCATCCATGAACTGGGAACAAAATGTTATTACTCTTCCCACCTCACAGGCTTGTAGTGAGGATCAAATAAGACAGAGGCCATGAAAACAGTTTGGAACCTTTCTAATGATATGGGGATGAGTTATGACTTCTACCTCACTAGTTATCACTGAGAGAGGTGGAAAAATAGCCCCAGAAGGTGACTAAAAGGAAGCAGAGAACCCTACCTGGGGACCTCTGCTTCCCTCTACACAGAGCTCCACTGTGTGGAGGCCAAACTTCCCTTTGTCAAACATCAGGACCCTATTGGAAGTTGTTCCTATTATATCATTAGTTGTTTTCATTACTCTAATAGCTGATAATCATTTCATGCTTATTCCGTGCCAGGCACTCAGCCAAATGTTCTGTGTTACTACAGCCATCCGGGGTCAAATCAAACAAATCCTAGTCATTGAAACATTCTCTTTTTTAGTCAAAACAGGTCAAAAGAGTTTATGGGAGGTGTCAAGGTTAAGAACATGAGGCAGACAAACAGGGCTCCAATTCAGTCTAAGCTGTTAGTAGCCAACATGACCTTACAAATCATAACTTTCTAAGCCTCAGCTTATCCATCTGAAACGTGAATGCAGAGAACGCCACTGATCTCCAAGAGATGCCGTGAGCATTTCACTAGGTCATACTTGTGCCAGGTGTTAGGAAAAGGGAGCCCCATGGGAGTAGACACAGGTCGGGGGCCCACGTGCTCCTGGCAGGGGACAAGGCAGGGCTCAGGGGTGTGATGAGCAGAGTCAGGCAAGGTGGTGATGGGGCAACTAGGGACAGAACAGGCCCTAAACCCCGTTGGCTCAGGAAGCACAGGAGGGATGGGCAGGCTGGACGGGAGTCTCCCTTCTCCCAGGAAGCCCTGCAGATGACCAGGAGTTTCCTCTGCAGACACATTGTCCCAGCCCATCCTCCTGTTCTCCCTCCCTCTCACCTCCTCCCTCTCTTCCTTCCAAACTCCTGGATCAGAGGGAATCTTATGATTCCAACAAACCTGCCTCGACGATGTCATATCAGGCTGCCCTGCCCCAGGGAAGAAAGGGCCATGACCAGGACCGCCATCGGTGAGGGAGGAACCAGAATGCAGCTGCTGATGGAAAAACACAGAACTTCTGGGAAGAGGAGGCCAGAGGGCGGTCCTGTGAGTGATGCTTCCCCTCTCTAAGAAGCCATGGCAGTTGCAGCTCCAGTGCTTCAAACCCAAGGGACATGGAATTGGCTCTGTGTCCTCAAGCCAGCCAGAGGGGTGGGGGGCCAGCCCTGAGGAGCTGATTCAGGACATCTAAAGCTGGGCCTGGGGGCATGTATTAACAAGCGCCCAGGTTGTGTCTGTTTGGCATTTGCCACATGGCTTCCAGAAGGAAGCTGGGGCATAGAACAGATTATTGAAACCCACAAGTCTTAGACTTTGAAAAGTGACCTCATGTAGCTCTTTTTTTGCCCGTAATTACTTTGGTCTCCTTCCTTCTGCTCAATGGACCTGAGACAATAGCCATCAGAGTGAGGGAACCGAGGGTGACATTGTAGCACCTTCTCCACCCAGAGCTGCCAGCAGGGCTCAGGGACCAGGGGGAGGCAGGTGGCTCCTTCCAGCTCATCTACATACAGTGAGCTCGTAAATCAGCCAGGCCATTCTTCTCCCTGCCTAGCTGGACTCTATGCCCTGGGTGACTAGTCTGCTGGCCCCAGGCTGGCCTGTACTCAGTAAGGCAAGCTTGGCGTAGGGCCCAGGAGCCTTGGCCGATCCATTCTGGAGGTGACCCCATGGCTGGAGCGCCCTCCTGCTCACGTGGACCTGTCTCCCCACACAGGTGAGCAGCTTCCCTTTCAAGCTGGCATTCAGAAGTGGTCACAACTTCCCCCGGCCCAACCTTCTACTTACTCAAAAACAAAGAGACTAGCCCACACCAGGCATCCGTTTCCTGCTGTGGAGCCATGGGCAAGTTGTCCCACCGAGCTGGTGTTCGCTGTGACATGGGGAGAAAAGTGACTTCTGCTTGGAGGGTTTTTCATGAAGATTAAATGAGAAGATGCTGCATGGTGAAGTTTTTGTCCCCTTGGTGTCCCATGATGTCCCCTTTCTTCCTGGTCCTTCCTGCCTTATCCCCTCCTGAATTGTTTCCAGACGCCCGAGGACAAGGCTGCCTTCAACCCTCCCAGCAGGGCTAAGTCCCTGTTCTGGGAGCTGCTCCCACTTCTTAGAGGGCTCTGTGCCTAGCAGAGGTTGGCTTGTTTTTACCTGTTGGAATCAGAGGACGGTGGTGATTGGGAGGATTCGCTTCCTCTGGGCTGTGGCCCCCGGAGAGGTAGAGACACTTTCCCACAACACTGACATTGCAGACCAGGCTGTGAACAGATGTCTAGGAAACACTTCATTCAGTCAGTCTCCAAACTCTGAATGGGACCCTGCTGGTCAGATGGCTCAAGGAATATAGAGCTAAGCCTTTTCCTCAAGGGACTCTTCAGGGCCAGAGGAGACACATCCCTACAGCCCCATAATAAAGGGCTGCAACTGCAGGGATTTGGGCTCTCAAACTCACTGTGCCAAAGGGAAAGTTAAGCTTGGGAAGTGAGTCACCAACACTGCCTTCCTTTTGTTCCCAAACAGATAGCTATAATTTCACAACCTGGGGTCACAGCCTCATTTCCTCTACTACCTCCTCTCGCACATTTACTTTATTTATTTAAGACAGAATCTCACTCCCTTGCCCAGGCTGGAGTGCAGTGGCACGATCTTGGCTCACTGCAACCTCTGCCTCCTGGGTTCAACCAGTTCTCCTGCTTCAGCCTCCCGAGTAGCTGGGATTACAGGCATATGCCACCACACCTGGCTAATTTTTATATTTTTAGTAGAGACAGGATTTCGCCATCTTGGCCAGGCTGGTCTGGAACCCTCAGGTGATCCACCTGCCTGAGCCTCCCAAAGTGCTGGGATTACAGGTGTGAGCCACCGGGCCCTGCCCATGTTTACTTTATCTTATGTAAAATGTAGATTGAGCCCAAGACAATGCATAATTGACTTTTTCCTCCACTCCTTCTTTTCACATGTAAAATGTAGATTTATTGAGGCTCATAAGAGCCTCACTGGGATGTATCTGTCTGCCCCACTGCCCACCTTCCCACACTTCCCCACCCCCTCCTGCTTGCTCTTTCTCCTTTAAATATAAAGTTCCCAAAAAAAATAGGTCACAGATGCTCCTGTGATTTGTTTCCCCATCCCCAACCCTCCATGGGTCATTAATCTTGGCTAAATAAACCTCTAATCAATTGAGACACCAGCCTTGGTCACTTTGCGGTTTACAGAAGTCTTCATGGCTGCGATTGGAGCCCAAAGGTGGGAGTGGGTATCCCTGCATGGGGTAGAAGGTCAGGACTGGCTTCCTAGCTAGAAGCCCCTATTTTAAGAACTGGAGGATGAGTTCAGGGTGAGGAAGCAGTGCCAGCAGAGGCACAGAGGCATGACACACATTTGGGAAACTACAAGATACTCCGTGTGGCAGAGCAGAGGGGCAGGCAGATGAGTAACTAGCCAGAGCACTCAGGGAAGCAGATCCCAGAGGACTTGTGGGTATTCTAGCCCGTGGGGAGGCCGGGACTCAGGGACAGGACACGACCAGACTCATCACACTCGTGCAGCACAAACCAGAGGGGAGGCTGAGGCCCTGAGGCTGGAGCGCAGTGGCTGGAGCGCAGTGGCTGGAGCCGGCCTGGCCTGGAAAGTCACTGTGTTCAGCTGCCTGTTTCCATGTCACTTGTTCCAGAGTAAAAATCCACTTATCAAGGAGTAGAGACCAATTAATATTTCTTACAGTATTGCAAGAGAACCTTAAAGGACCACCCCCACACCCTCCCCCACACACAAACATCTACACACACAGGCACACTCATGCACTTATGCACAGAGCCACACAGTGACCCCAAACACCAGCCCTGCACCTTCCTCAGGCTGGGTGTCCCAGGCCACCTCTCTTGGCCCAGCAACATGCAGCTTCCCCAGATGGTGATTCAGGGCCTTGCTGAGGACACCTCCAGTGAGGACACCTCCAGGCAGCTCCACAGGAAACAGAACACTCATGTGCAGAGTTGCTTCTTTTTAGCCCCATGAGCCAGCTTTAAAGCCAGCATTTTCCATCTTCCCAAATCTCTAGGATCCAAAAGAAAATGATAAGAAAACTAAATTCACCCTGCTGGAGAAATGGAAAACTTGGAGCACATTTCTTCGTTTTTTGTTGCATCTCATTCCATTGTTCTCAGGCTCGAGGGCACATTAAGAATCACTTGTGTTTGTGAAATGCCATTCTCAGGTCTCACCTCCAGATGTGTTAGCTCTGTAGGTCAGTGTGGAGCTCAAGAATGGACATTTTTAAGGTGCCCAGATGATCAGACACCACACTTTGAGAAAACAGAAATGTGGCACATTAGCCACAAAAGTGTTGAGGCGAAGGAGCCATTTCCTCCCTCTCTCACTTTCTCCTTTCCTGTGTGACCCTGGCTAGTTGTTGCATCATTGAAGCGTCATAATAAGCCAGGAAGGAAGAAATTTCATAACCGTGCTGACTCCACCAGAACCCCTGCCTCCGTGAGCAGGGAGAGGTGAGGAGTAGCAGATGTTGTTGGCTGCCTACCCAACAGCCATCCCCTTCCCCAGTCCATGCCTCTACACCCTTTCTTTCTGAACAGAACTCCCATTCTGTTCAGGAAACAAGGACTGTGTGTTCCACAGCAGCCTGAGCCCCAGTCCTAGCCCCGGCCCCAGGACGGAATCTTGATTGGCAAGGCAAGAGGTAGGTCGGCCTCCCCGAAATGTCCTGATCCCAGAGGTGAGCAGAGTCACAGGTTCAAGGAGTTCCTAGTACTTCCCCTAGTACTAAAGCTGAAGCCCTTTCCCCAGCCAGTGCAGCCTCTGGCATCTGAGGCAGATCCCAACAGAGGATACCAGTGGCTGGAGACGTCTGCCTGGTCCCTGTAGGGTTCCAGCCTTTAGTTTGGCCTCATGTCTGCTCTACTGCTCACTGTGGCTGGCTCTGAGAGGTAGGATTCAAGCCCAGGAGGTAAGTATGTCCATGTTTTACTTTAATCACATCTGGCTGACCTGGTTGCAATGAAAATGTGTTCTTTGAAATACTGTCTTTCCCTTAAAATGAAGGTGGGGATTGGTGGAGAACAGGATGGGGTGGGAGGGTGGGGTCAAAAGAGACTTCCAGGACTTGCCTACAATGAGAACATCCTGTGTGAGGCAAGTGGAGGAAAGAGTGGTGCCCAGCCCTTGGGTGTTTCCCTGTCCCTTCTTGCTTCCAAACCCTGGCTTTGGTACCCACAGGCTGAACTCACCTGTGGTTTGGCTGTGTCCCCGCCCAAATCTCATCCTGAATCCCCATGTGTTGTGGGAAGGACCTGGTGGTAATTGAATCATGGGGGCAGGTCTTTCCTGTGCTATTCTCGTGATACTGAATAAGTCTCATGAGATCTGATGGTTATTATAAGGGGGAGTTTCCCTGCACAAGCTCTCTCTTTGCCTGCTGCCATCCATGTAAGACATGACTTGCTCCTTGTTGCCTTCTGCCCTGATTGTAAGGCTTCCCCAGCCACATGGAGCTGTATGTCCAATTAAACCTCTTTCTTTTGTAAATTGGGCCAGTCATGGGTATGTCTTTATCAACAGCATGAAAACGGACGAATACACCCACCCTTGCCCTTTCAAGTCTAGTTTCTTCTGTCCATGAGGCTTATTCAGAGGCTATATTCAGACCCTAACTCCAAAGCCAGTCTGGGAGCAGAGCCTGGGTGAAGCCAAAAGTTGCCACTATTTGATTCTTTTCTGTGCTACTCATGGTCTTGCTCTAACACTGCTTCTACCATTGCTTTTTTAAAAGATCTAATAAGTGATTCTTAGATATACAAAAGAGGTATAAAATATAACATAATTCATACCTTCATGCCCACCATTCAGCTTAAGAAACAAATCATTTACCAGTGGAGTTGAAACTGATCCATTCTCTCTTCCCCCTCCTCAAAATCAGCTGACTCTTGTGCCTATCATATGTATTAAGTTTGACTACAAATAACAGAAAACCCAAAATAGTTACTCAACTGAGCTGGAAATTTACTGACCCTTGGTACAAGAGAGATGGAGGGAAGCAGTTCAGGGCTTCTGTGGGAGCTTCACAGTCCCCAGGACCAGCCATCCCCGAGCTGCCACCTGCAGCACAATTTCCACCTCCTGGACCAAGACAGCTGCCATGCTCCAGCCATCTCATCTACTTCAAGCCAGCAAAAAAGGAGAAATGAAGGAAAGAAGGGCATGTCGCCTGCCTTAAGGTGACTTATTGAAAGTTGTACACTATGCTTCCCTTACATCCTTTAGGCCAGAACTTGTCACAAGGCCACATCCAGTTATGGGAGAAGCTAGAAGATGTCATTTTTATTCCAACGGGCTATGTGAAAAGGAGAGTGAAATTGGGAAACCCCTAGTGGTCTCTGCCACATCATAGCCTTAACCAACGTGCTGGCTTAGGACACTAAATTGCTGAAGATATTGGTTTTTAATTTTTTTTTATTTTATTTATTTATTTATTTGAGATGGAGTTTCATGCTCATCGTCCAGGCTGGAGTGCAATGGTGCGATCTTGGCTCACTGCAACCTCCACCTCCTCCTTTCAAGCGATTCTCCTGCCTCAGCCTCCTGAGTAGCTGGGATTACAGGTATGCACCACCATGTCCAGCTAATTTTGTATTTTTAGTAGAGACGGAGTTTCACCATGTTGGCCAGTCTGGTCTCAAACTCCTGACCTCAGGTGATCCGCCCACCTTGGCCTCCCAAAGTGCTGGGATTATGGGCATGCGCCATCACGCCCAACTAGATGTTGCTTTTTTATTTTTATTTTTTTATTTTTTATTTACTTATTTATTTTTTTTACAGAGTCTGGCTCTGTCGCCCAGGCTGGAGTACAGTGGTCGGATCTCAGCTCACTGCAACCTCCGCCTCCTGGGTTTATGCCATTCTCCTGCCTCAGCCTCCTGAGTTGCTGGGACTACAGGCGCCCGCCACTTCGCCCGGCTAGTTTTTTGTATTTTTTAGTAGAGACGGGGTTTCACCGTGTTAGCCAGGATGGTCTCGATCTCCTGACCTAGTGATCCGCCCATCTCGGCCTCCCAAAGTGCTGGGATTACAGGCTTGAGCCACCGCGCCCGGCCGTTGCTTTTTTAAAACAAACTTTTAGTATATGCAAAAAAAAAAAAAAAAAGGATATAGATGATAGAGCTCAATGAAATCTCATAAATGAATCATGATATAGACTGTAACCAACACCCCAGAAAGGCCACCTCATGCCAAACAAGAGTCTGATTAGAAAATAAAATCCCAGCTTAGTAGCTGTCTCATTCTATGTTGGTTCATGAGAATTTAGTTTGCATCACTCCTTGTTCTTAGAGGACTACGTTTCCAGTTTGTGGTAATACTGGTTAAGTGTTTCTCTTGAAGAACGAGCTGAAACTGAAAGTGAATTTCCCTTTAGAAAAAATCACAATCCACAGGGGGTCATATCATGCATTTAGTTACAAGCTACATGAAATAAAGAGGGATGGCATTTATTGTGTGCCTATTGTGTCAGCTTCTGTGCCAAATGAAGATGCTGCTTTTGAAAATACAACCAGTGGAAACACTGCTGTCCCCATTCCTGGATCTGTCACTGACTGGGGCTGTGTGATGTCACTTGAACCTGAAGTCACTTAAGCTGGCTCTGCCTTCGTTTTCTCATCTGCCAAATGGGGATAATATAGTGATGATTAAAAGAGGAAAATATTGCCAGCATGGTCTATAAATATAAAGCTTGGGCCGGGCACAGTGGCTCACGTCTGTAACCCCAGCCCTTTGAGAGGCCAAGGTGGGTGGATCACCTGAGGTCAGGAGTTCCAGACCAGCCTGACCAACATGGTAAAACCCCGTCTCTACTAAAAATATAAAATTAGTTGAGTGTGATGGTGTGTGCCTGTAATCCCAGCTACTCGGGAGGCTGAGGCAGGAGAATCACTTGAACCCGGGAGGTAGAGGTTGCAGTGAGCTGAGATTGTGCCACTGCACTCACTCCAGCCTGGGCAACAAGAGTGAAACTCCATCTCAAAAATAAATAAATAAATAAATAAATAAATAAATAAATAAATAAATAAATGTAAAGCCCAGTGTAGACATTGCTTCCTTCCCCTTAAGAGGCCGAGTGTTTGACCGAGCTCTGCCTACACAGTGTGTCTTTCCACTGAGCTTGCCTCCTGGCTCCTAAGTGCCATGAAGGCAGAGGTCATCCCCCACCTCCCATCCCTGAGCTGATGATGGAGTGAGCACTGAGACACATTCGACGGATGGAGCCAAGGGCTTGCTGTGTTTCCTTTTACAACTAGATCTGAGTCATGCCTCCTTTTGCCTCCCACTGCAGCCCTCCTCCCCTGGATTTCTGGAACACTCAGGCTGTCTGCGTGTTTTAATTTATGTTGCCTTCCTCCCTTCCTTTCTTGCTCTTTTCATACTTGCCAGCCCATATATATTTAGCTCTTTTCATCTTTCTTCATAAATCATTCCCGCAAGTCAAGTCCCTGAAAATGTTTCCCCTGAAATCCCTCCAAACGGTATTTGAAACACTTACCTCCTCATAAATGCAACGTGGACAATTTGGCCTGTCACTGCTGCCTTAGTGCCAGGAGAAAGACAATAAGGAAACTGGGGTGCAGGCTCTGGCACTCCATGTGGGGAACTTTGTATCCCCTTTCTTTTAAAGATGCTGATGGCTGGGCGCAGTGGCTCACGTGCTAGTAATCCTAGCACTTTGGGAGGCCAAGGCAGGCAGATCACTTGAGATCAGGAGTTCGAGACCAGCCTGGCCAACATGGTGAAACTGCAGCTCTACTAAAAACACAAAAATCAGCCACGTGTGGTGGCACATACCTGTAATCCCAGCTACTTAAGAGGCTGAAGCAGGAGAATCGCTTGAACCAGGAGGCGGAGGTTGCAGTGAGCCAAGATGGCACCATCGCACTCCAGTCTGGGAGACAAGAGCAAAACTCCATCTCAAAACAAAATAAAATTATAATTAAATTAAGATGCTGAAACAGCATTGAAGGGTTCGGGAAATAATTTACTTTATGGTCCTCACAATGAAGGGGTAATCTGGTGGTGAAAGGTCTGGGCTGTAGCATCTGAATGTCTGAGTTAAAATCCCGGCTTGGTCACTTATTTGTTGTGGAATCTTGGCCAAGTTACATGACTTCTCTGTGTCCCAACATCCTCAGCTGTAAAATGGGAATGAGAGTTTACCTTACTAGGCAGTTATGAGAATTAAATAAGTTCATTCACACCAAGTTCTTAGCATGTTGCCTGGGACATGGTAAGTGCTTGACAGATTTTAGCTTGTTGTTGTGTTTTTTCCTGGGTGTACCCAGTCTCCATCCTTTTCATCATTATTATTGGCAGAACCCTTGTTTTATGCTGGATTCCAATATAACCTGAGTTTTAAAATAATAGCTTTTTCTGCCTTCCCTTGCAGCCAAAACAAGTCATGTGACACAGCTCTTGCCAGGGAGATGACAGCTGGAATCGTGAGTAGTGCAGCCAGAAAAGCTTTGTAAAGGGAGCAGACTGAATTGCCATGTTCCTGTCTGCCTTTCTCCCCTTCCTCCTTTTTCCTGTTTAGAATGTGAATGTGATGTCTGGAGCCTCAGCAGCCACATTTGGACCATGAGCCCAATTTGAGAATGACAGTCATGTGCCCAGGATGATGAGAGAGAGAGAGAAAAGGAACCTGAGTCTTTCCTCCCAGATGGCGCTGTGCAGCTGCCGTACCAGCCCTGGGCCGCCTGCCTTTGGACTTCTTGTAACCAAACAAATGAATAAATAACCACGTACTCTGTGTAAGCCCCTACTTGTCATGTTCCTATTAGCAGCTATGTGCAATTCCTAACTGCTGCAAGCGTAGTTTCCTGGCTGGGAGCAGCTCCGATTAGAGCTGGATAAGAAGATCCTGAAGTGGTTTGTAAACTGCACTCTGCAGGAGCTGAGGGATCCTAGGAAGCCCCTCTCAGACTGGAGATCAGGGATGGGAGGAGTAAGGACCATGCCGCCTCTCCCCACCTCATCTTTTTTCCAAGTTTGTTTTAACTTACTGTAGCGGGAGAGGTGGCCCAGTTAGGCTTTGCAGAAAGAACAGATTTCAGGACAAAAAAAATAAAAGGTTTGGAAATCACTTTTCTTGTCCAACCCCCTCATTTTACAGATGAGTGATCTGAGGCCCCCAAAACATCTTGCCAGTCAAGCTCAGCCAAGCAAAGCCAAGAGGAGAACCCAAGTTTTCTGCTCCTTCCGGGGGCCCTGCCAAGTGCTGGAACTGCCACACACCAAAAAAGCCGATCCAAAGAGTTTACAATCGCTGACGAAGTCCCAACCCACTGAGCTCTGATGGGCTGCCTGCTCTCAGGGGAATTGGACAGGGCCCCTCCGGTTAAAACTAATGAGGGCTGCGAATGCCCTTTCAGGGCCCTGGGCAGCCAATTTGCCCTCCTGCTGAGAGAAAGTTGGACCCAGTTCCTCTTCTGTCTTTATAGTAATTCATTCATTGTTTGTTTATTTTTTTTTTAAAGCGCACACACATTAGATGTGTGAAGCAAAGGGGGTGAATGGGTGGCATGAAATCCTCAATGCATGGGGCTCTTTGTCCCTGTTCTTGTAGTTCTCCTTTGCAAAATGCTCGCTTAATCAATTCAAGATCAATGGCTGCTAAGTCGCAGCTGTAAACACCATCTCATTCAAGGTCAATTAGAGCAGCCGGGTGTTCTGTAGCAGGAAGTTTAACTGTGGGAGAGGCCTGGGGAGGGGCTTTATCATGGAGCCTTCAGTAAGTGTTTACAGAGCCCGTCCTTGTGGATTTGCTCTGTATGGACACATTGGTCAACTTGGTAGAAAATACATCGCCACTTGAGTGGAATAACTAGATGTTATAATAATTCAGAATATCTGATTCCAGGACTTTCACTAGAAACTCTTTTCCTCATCCCTCCATTCTATCCATCCATCCATCCATCCATCTACCCACCCACTCCACAAATTATTTCTTGAGCAGCTACTCATGTATCCAGCTCTGGTGCAGAAGAAAACAGGCAGGGTCCTCACTTGGAGATTTTTTGAGGGGAGCATAGAGAGCCCGAGAATGAACAGGTAAATGAGTGGACAGAGAAGGGATCCTGTGACAGAGTTGTCCTCAGCTGGAGAAGCAGCCCGGGGGAGTCCACACTGCACCCCCTCCATGGGGCAGCCGGGACAATGCAAGCCCCCCTACCCTCAGCACCACCCCATCCCAACCCCAGGGCTCTGCTTTCCAGCTGTGATGAACTCATGGGGCCTCTCAGAGTGTTCAGTGATTATCAGGGGCCAAGCTCAGTGTTAAGCGTTTGGCTCGGATTCTTCTGCTGAACTCCTTTTGGAAACAGGCTTTTTCCCCCTACCCTCAGGCGCCCACAATGAGACAAGGGCTGAAAAGTCTCTCAGAGGAGCCCAGATACCAGGGTGAGTTTAGCAACCCTTCACTTTGTGAGCACTGGGCAAGGCCCGAGACTGCTTGAAGACTCTTATTTGTAAACTCCAAAGGCTTCAGAACAGCTGTGTGATGCAAAAGAAAAAATCGCCATAAAGCCAGCTTTCATAAATTCATTCAGCAACTATTTTAAGGCATGGAGGAGAACCAGAATAGATGCTACACTTGGAATTAGAGACCCAAGTTCAAATCCTTCCACCACCTCTCATTCTTCAGCAAGTCCTTAATTTATTGAGGCTCACTTTCCTAACTTGTAAAGTGGTGCTAACACTATCCCACTCATGTAACTGTGATGAGGATTTTTTTTACATGGGATTCCATAGCCAGTGACTGAATCTGCCTTGGGGGCAGAGAGATCCACCAAGAGACTGGGAGAGTGGCTTAGGCCAGGGGCACTAATGAAATATTGCAGATGAGAACAATGGCTGGGAAAGACGCCAAAGTGCTAAGATCAATGGGACTTGGCAACTCCCTGCAGAGGGGTGGGGTATCACCATTCATGAAGGCAAGGAACTGGGAGAAGCTTGGGAGACTTGGTGGGCAGTGATGCCATTGACAACCACTGGGGACACCAAAGATACTCTGTTTGGGAGACCTGTGGGCCAACCAGGTAGTCATCAGTAGGCACCTGGCAGCTGGAGACTGTGGGAGTCATCCACAGGTGGTCGTTGAACACACGATGGGCCTGGGTGAGGTCTGGTAGGAGACACATGCCATTTTTGACTGTCCAACATAACATACACCTTCAAAGAACTGCTCCTCCTCCATTGCCGTCATGAGTGTTTGCAGGACTGACAGTCCCCATAAAATGCAAGGGGAGATAAGAGGCCTGGACCCCTGGTCATCCCAGCAGGCAGCTCCCTTGGCCATGTGATTGCTGTAGTGGGGAAGATATGACTCAGCATGGGACACTCAGAGTCCTTCCTGGGGATTTTTCAATTTGGAATTAAAGGAGGGGCTTTGTCTTTTGCATCCCCGAGTGGGAAGGAATTGAGACATGCCAGGGGCCATCTTCTATGGAATATGAAGAAAGCTAATTTGCTGGAGAGAATAAAGCCAATCAGAGGAAGCAGAGCTGAGAAATAGAGAGGAGGAGAATCCTGACTGCAACGTGTTCCTGATTCCAGTCTCAGAAACTCCCAAAGCTTCTGTGCTTTCCACAGCACTTCCTTCAGTTCATTGAGCTACTGCAGGCATGAGAGTCATTAAATTCTCTCTTTTCAAGTCAGCTTGAATTGGGTTTCTATCACTTGCACTCCAAAGAATCTTAGCTAACTCAGCTCTCAAAGGCAGAAAGATTACGTAGCTGATTTTGGACACTTTACTATCCATATACACATTTCAGAAGCTGATGGAAAGCTATGGATGGATGCAGGAAACGTTGTCTACAAGTTCAAGGTGGGGGAATCTCATCAAAGAGCCCAGTCATGGAATACTAGAACCTCTGGGACACAGGAAACAGCAGGGAGACTTGGGCTGATCCTTGGGAGACAGGTCATTTTCAGGAGACAAGAGGAGAAAGACTAGGGCCAGAGGCAGATTGAAAAGATCATATAAATGGAAGGAGAATCAAGAAGGGGCAGCATGGTGAAAACCAAGGAAGAAGGATGCTCAGAGGAAGTTCCCGCCAGTGCGTTGATAAAGGCTGTGGAATTTGGGAACTGCATAATGGATGTTTTGGCGAGCTCAGCAAAGAAGGCGTGGGGCAGCTCACAGAAGCCAGGTTGCAGGGAGGGTTCCTAAGAAGGAGTGAACCTTGAAAACATGCTAAGTGAAAGAGGCCAGATATAGGGGCCACATATTCTATGATGACATTTATATGAAGTATCCAGGATCAAATAGGGAAATTCACAGAGGCAGGAAAGAGATTGCCAGAGGCTGAGGAAGGGGGAATCAGGAGTGACTGCTTAACGGGTACAAAATTTCTTTTCAGGGTGATGAATGAGATAGTGGTGGTGGCTGCACAACACAGCAAGCACACTAAAAACCACTAAAGTGTACTTTGTTGTTTTGTTGTTGTCGTTGTTGCTTTTGGAAATAGGGTCCTGTTCTGTCACCCAGGCTGGAGTGCAATGACAAGATCTGGGCTCACTGCAACCTGCACCTCCTGGGTTCAAGTGATTCTCCTGCCTCACCCTCCCAAGTAGCTGGGATTACAGGCACCCAGCACCACACCTGGCTAAATTTTGTGTTTTTAGTAGAGACAGGGTTTCACCATGTTGGCCAGGCTGTTCTCGAACTTCTGACCTCAGGTGATCTGACCACGTTGGCCTCCCAAAGTGCCAGGATTACAGGCATGAGCCATCGTGCCTGGCTTAAAGTATACATTTTAAAGGGGAAATATTATGTTATGTAAATATGATCTCAGTTTCAAAGCAAGTGGGGGCTGGTAGAAGGGAAGCAGCAAGAATCGAGCCTCCATGGAGGTGCTTGGCAGAGGATCCAAAAGGAGCGCTGGGTGATACCTGGAGGGAAACAGTAAGATCAAGGAAATGATTTTTTAGGATGAGAAACCCTGACCTCAGAGAGAAGGTAGGTGTGGTGGGCAGAATGGTGGCACCAAAGATGTCCTTGTCCTAATGCCTAGAACCTGTGAATATATTACCTTACATGGCAAAGGGGACCTCAGATTGCAGGTGGAATTAAGGGTGCTGATCAGCTGACCTTAGCATGGGGAGATGATCCCTGATTATCTAGGGGGCCCTGTGTAATCACAATGGGCCTTACAGGTATGACTAGGAGGCAGAAAAATCGGCGTCAGGAGGTGAGATTTGAGAAAACTCAACTGGCCAAGCCTGGCCTTACTGATGAAGGAAGGAAGTCACAGGCTGAGGAATATGCACAGCCTCTAGAAGCCAGAAAAGGCAAGGAAATGGACTTGACCCCAGGGCCTCCAGAAGAAAAAGCAACACTGCAGACACGTTGACTTCAGCCCCGTGAGATGCATGTCAGACATCTGACCTGCAGAACTCTAAGATAAGTCTGTGCTGCCTTAAGCCACTACATTTTTGGTCATTTGTTACAGCAGCGATAGGAAACCAACACAGTGGGATGTTCCAAAGATAGGGATGACTAAATATCAGGAGGAAGCCGGTGGCTATGAGATGGTGGCAATGTAGGAAGAACATTGGCCTCAAAGCCAAATGATGTGTGAAACCCCAACTACCACTAACTGCACAGTCACAGGCAAGTCAGCCCTCCCCTTGCTGGCCTTAGTTTTCCCACCTGTGAAATAGGAGCATTGGTGTGATGACCTCGAAGGGATCCACCAGCTCTGATGCTCTTGTTCCTCAGGCTTTGCAGCTGCAGTCATTGGAACAGCATATGCTGGGTCTGCCTCTGCCAGGGTCCATAGGGAGGCTGACCTGATTGTTTTGGTTTGTCAGAAAGGCTGCCCTACTGAAGGATGATGGCAAAGGACACTCAGCTGCCTTCCACAGAGGCAGCAGGGTAAAGAGGATCCAGGATACCCCACTATCACCATCCCCATAATATATGTATTAGTCCATTTTCACACTGCTGTGAAGAACTACCTGAGGCCAGGCCCAGTGTCTCACCTCTATAATCCCAGCACTCTCAGAGGCCAAGGTGGATGGATCACTTGAGGTCAGGAGTGCAAGACCTGCCTGGCCAACGTGGTGAAACCCCGTCTCTACAAAAAAATACAAAATTAGTTGGGCATCGTGATGCATGCTGTAATCTTAGCTACTTGAGAGGCTGAGGCAGGAGAATCGCTTGAACCTGGGAAGTGGAGGTTGCAGTGAGCTAAGATCATACCACTGCACTCCAACCTGAGCAACAGAGCTAGACTCCACCTCAAAAAAAAAAAATTAAATTAAAAAAAACTACCTGGGACTGGGTAATTTATGAAGAAAAGAGGTTTAATTGACTCACAGTTCCACAGGTTTAACAGGAAACATGGCTCAGAGGCCTCAGGAAACTTACAATCATGTTAGAAGGCAAAGGGAAAGCCAGCACTTTACCATGGTGAAGCAGGAGAGAGAGAGAGAGAGTGAAAAAAGCCACACACTTTTAAACCATCAGATCTCATGAGAATGCACTCACTAGCATGAGAACAGCAAGGGGGAAATCTGCCGCCATGTTCCAACCACCTTCCACCAGGCCCCTCCCTGACACATGGGGATTACAATTCAACATGAGATTTGGGTGGCGACACAGAGCCAAACCAAATCAACATATATCTTCCCAACCCCCTGAAAGTTAGGAGGGGCTCTGCCAACTGTCTCCCACTGGCTGACCTTGTTAATGAGTTTTGGCTTCAGAATCCTCCTCAACACAGTGCCCCACAAAGCCACTGCCAACTGAGCAGGACTGGCAGGTGAGGTGGTGTCTATATGGCAGCCTCGGGTTGACATATTGCTGATACCAGCAACTTCCTTGAAGCCATAAGCACCTTTGGGATTAGGTAAGACCCTAAAATTCTTTCAATCATAAATAGCAAACTCTGGGTTAATTAGTTCACCAAGGTTCTGGAGGAGATTCCTGATTTCAGACAATAGAAATCATCCCTGGCCAACTAAAGAGAAAACACTAAATCCCTGTTGAAAACGTTGAGTTGCTTACAAAATTGGACAAGAAGCAGACAAAAGAGGCAAGACCGTAGAAATTAACAATGAGAACAGTCACGTTCATGACACAGGAAAAGCGTGATTAAGGCAACACTGTTGGCACGGCTCCCCACCCCGGTCACTGCATTGGCACCTCAGCTGCCGCCCTGAATAGCCTCTACCTGAGCTCACCTCTTTGGGTCACGCTCAGGATTGAAAGTACCAGGAGAAAGCGTCAGTTGCCGGAGCATAGGTTAGGTGCTGCCCCCTGGTGGCCGAGAGCACAGAGACCGCCTCTGTCCCAATCCACTCTCACTTCCTCCAGCAGCTGGGGGGCCCTTCCCACCCTAACCCACTCTGTGCAATAATGTGCCCTAGTAGCAAGTGGTTTCACATCTTAGGTCCCTTAAAAGGGTCTAAGGTTCCCTGCACTCAGATAATTTACTGTGGAATGTTCCTTCTAGAAAAGACTTTTGAAACCTACTAGTTCAACACTCAACGATCCAGAAGCACAGAAGGGCTGCTTAGTGTTGGCGCCAGGGCTGCACACAGGCCTCCCAGCTGCCCCTCCAGTGGTCTCCCTGCCCTGAGCCAATGTCCTCCTGCCTGCGACTGGCCTATGACAGTGTAGGACCCAGAGTCGGAAGACGTGGCATTGCCATGGCGACCAGAAGTCACAGCTTTTCAAAGACTGGATGAATTTCTTGAGCTTTCACATTTTTCTAAGAAGGGATAAGTAGTAGCTCTATGTGATTTAGTCCTTATACCTTGGTAAACATAGCTTTCCAATGAATATATTTACAGTTCAGCAAAACAAGCCTTTGCCAGGTTCTGTTTTCCTGGATGTTCTTTCTGAGAATGTGATTGCCACAGTGATCGGTCCCTCAGAGGGCAGTTCTGTTTCAACATCACAGTCAGGGTCTCTGGGCAGTGGAGCAGCAGGGGACACAGTGTCTGGGATGAGAGGAAGAAGAGGAAACAGGAGGGAAGTTGGGCAGACAGGGACTGAGCTGGAACTTCTAGTGACTTCATTATTTTTCAGCAGGCTGGCACAGCGGCACTGGATCTTGGCTGGACAGGGCAATTAACAGCTCCCCAAGCTCCTAATGAGTCACTTTCTTGAGGTTTCAGCTGCCCGCAGTTTCCCAAGGGAATTTATTCCTGGAAGCTCACTCCTGCGAACTGCCCTCCCCTGGGTGCACCTTGTCGAGGGCTCCTGGATTTGCCCAATTGGTCAGAAACCAGGAATTCTGGGTCCAGAACCATAGCCTGTAATTTACAAGGGGGACTGATAGTGCTCAGCCATAACTCAGGCACACAGGATGGTGCCTGGCAAGGACATTTCACTTTCCGGGGCAGCTGAGAGGTCTCACTTCCTCAAAACCCTGTTCTGAGACTCTCCTTCCACAAAGAGCCTGCCAGGTTTTGTATCTGGTTCAACCAAGGGTAGACACAGCCCCCATCAGCAGTGGTTTATAGTTGGCCAAGAGCCAAACTCTGTCCTAGATCAGGGCTGAAACCAATCAGACTTTCTTCCAGAGATCTCAAACTTGAGACTTGCATAAAATCTGTTACCAGATAGTAGCAAGAGCAGTGGAAACCAAAGCTGAGGAGCTAAATTTCCAGAGGAAATGACGAGGTGGCTGTGGCGTGGCTGCTTGCAGGAATGAGGGGTGCTTCTTAATGTGCCCTGTAGCTGGAAATCATCTGAATTTGTCTCCGTTCTTGGAGACCCAAAATATCCCTGTCACACATCCAAACGCATGCACTCATAGCCAAGGAGGCGATGGGATACTTATCTGACTGACTCAACCCTAAAGGACTCCACTTTTGCCTCACACTGAGGAGATATGGGAGATCCAGCCTAACCTGTTTTGATGTCTTCAGTTACTCACTTTAGTTTGTCTATGAAACATGAACAGAGTTAAAATCTAACAGTAGTCGGGCGTGGTGGCTCACGTCCGTAATCCCAGCATTTTGGGAGGCAGAAGCGGGAAGATCACTTGAGGTCAGGAGTTCAAGACCTGCCTGGCCAACTTGGTGAAACTCCATCTGTACTAAAAATTCAGCAACAACAACAAATTACCAGAGTGTGGTGGCAGGTACCTGTAGTCCCAGCTACTCAGGAGGCTGAGGCAGGAGAATCCCTTGAACCTGGGAGGCAGAGGTTGCAGGGGGCCAAGATCACACCACTACACTCCAGCCTGGGCGACTAAGTGAGACTCCATCTCCAAAAATAAAATAAAATAAAATAAAATCTAACAGCAATTGATTCTTCATCAAGGAGAAATATTATGGGTGGAACATTATCCTCTAGAGTCCAAAACTCTAGAAGGCGAGCCATTTAAGAACCTTACTGCAAGATGCAGTGGCTCCCACCTATAATCCCAATACTTTGGGAGGTCAAGGCAGGAGGATGGCTTGAGTCCAGGAATTCGAGACCAGCCTGGGCAACATACCAAGACCCCTCCACCATCTCTAAAAAACAAACACGAAAATTAGCCAGCCATGGCAGTTCACCCATGTAGTCCCAGCTACTCCAGAGGCTGAGGCAGGAGAATTGCTTGAACCCAGGACTTTGAGGTTGCAGTGATCCATGATCACACCACTGCATTCCTGCCAGGGGAACAGAGCAAGACCCTACATCGAAAAATTTAAAAATGAAGAAGAAGAACCTTCCTTCCACTTGAGACAATGGGAGATGGTGGGAGGCCTTTGCTTCTATGGAAAGTACAGACTTGGGTACATTATGGCAGTCCCCAGAGTAACCACCCCCTGGTCTGCAGACTGAAGTGTGGTCTGCCAAGCATGGGCTGGCCCTTGTGCTCCTGCAGCTCTCCAGCCACACCCAACAGCATCATACTGCTGCTTCCTGCTCCCTACAAACAGTTTCTACTCCCCTGGATGCCCTTCCAAGACCCAACTGTGTAACAAACTCCATTCCAACCTTCAATACTATATGAACTAGGGTTATTTTGGTTGCATGATATAGAAACTGACTCTAGATGATCAGAAGGCTCTGGGATGCCTCACGGGTATAAGAGTTGAATTGCCACGTCCCAGCGAGGGCAGAGATAGGACCGCTCATGCATTTTGGAGCTGTCACTCTAGAGAAGTGGTTCTCAACTAGGGGTGATTTTGTTCTCCAGGGGATATTTGGCAATGGAGACGTGACTAGGAGTGGGATGCTACAGGCATCTACTGGGTGGAGGCCAGGGATGCTGCTAAACATTCTGTAATGCAGCGGACAGTGCCCTTCACCCCAGCAAAGAATGAGCCAGCCCAAATGTCAATAGTGCCAAGGTTAAGAAATCCTGCTCTAGAGAGCTTCCATCACCATGATTTAGTTCCAATGACGTTTCCAGCCTCCGAAACTCTCCATTCCAGATTTCAATTTACTAGGAGAGAAAACTTGATTGGCCCATCTTGAGTACTCATCCACCTCCGGATCTATCAGCTATGGCCAGGAAAAGAGAGTTACCTAATATAAACTTGGCCACTGGGGACCCTTTTCTCATGTTGGGGATGTCCCCAGAAAAAAAAAAAAATGACTTTCTGTGGGCCATGTGTCCCAAGAACAATGGGGCCAGGGGCCAGACAGACGTTACCTCCCTCAGGAAGCCTTTCCTGCTCCATCTGCTCTTGGGCTACCATTTTTTCTTGCACATGTTTGTTTTCACTGAATTGTGATTTGTTTGTTCATCTGTCCATCTCTCCCAGGAGACTTGAAGTTCTCTATGGAGTGACACTGGGTCTTACTCATCCCTGAAAGCCCAGTGTCAATGTTCCGGTTACATAACACACCACTGCTACATAACATGCTGCCCAGCCAACCTTCCCAAAGCTTAGTCACTTCAAGTAACAATCTTTTCACCTCCTGATTTTGTGAATCTGGAATTTCAGCAGGATTTGGTTTGGTGATTCTTCTGTTCCACACACGCTCCACGGGGGTGACTCAGGGGTATTCATCTGGCCACCAGGCTTGGCTGAGAGGTCCAACATGTCTTCTCACACAACTGGAGCCTTAGTGAGCAACTGGAAGTCCAGGCTCAGCCAGGCCCCTCTCTCTAGCCTCATAGCCTCTCCATGTGAGCTTTTCAAACAGGCAGTCATGTTTTGAATGTGGCAGATTAGGGCTCCAAAAGCAAATGTTTAAAGGAAACCAAGGCTAAAACGGAAAGTCTTCTTAAGATCTTAAACTGGAAGTCCCAGAACATTGTTTCAGCTGTATCCTGTTTACCAAGAAAGACACTAAGGAAAACCCAACTTTAAGAAGAAGGGGGCCAGGCACGCAGTGGCTCACTCTTGTAATCCCAGCACTTTGGGAGGCTGAGGCAGGAGGATCGCCTGAGCCCAGGAGTTCGAGACCAGCCCGGGCAACATGGCAAAACCCATCTACCAAAAAGAAAAAATTAGCCAGGCATGGTGGCATATGCCTGTAGTTTCAGCTACACAAAAGGCTGAGGCAGGAGGATCGCTTGATCCCAGGAGGTCAAGGTTGCAGTGAGTTGTATCTCACCACTGCACTCCAGCCTTGGCAGCAGAGCGAGACCCTGTCTCAAAAAAAAAAAAAAAAGAGGAAGGGAATTAGACTCCACTTCTAAATGAGAGAGGTGGCATGCACCAACAAAAAGGGAAGAAACTGGTGGCAGTCATTCTTCGAGATTGTCACCCACAGCCTACTACAGTAATTATTCAATAAGCATTTAACAGATAAATTAATATGAAGAGAGATTACCCCTACTGAGTTCGCCCAGGTGATGCAATGGTTAAATGAAAACAAAGCACATGAAAAATGCTTCTGAAACTATCCAACGTTGTAAAGAGGTAAGGAGCTGCTATTAAGAGAAAATTTAATGTGCTTCCTCTGGTTTATGGATGACTGTTTGCAGGGTTCTCTCCACTATTCTCCACTCCCACTTGCAGGGATTCATCACAGACATCACTTGTCAGTCACAGCTCTTTTGCACTGATGCTGGATATGGCTTCAGAATCCTTCTCAACACAACACTCCAGTCATCCACTACTAACCGATTAAAGTCCACAAGGATACCTATTTGTTATCCTTGTTCCTGCCTAAATTCCTGTTGCTAAACCATCCTCCAAATGCCCAAACTTTTAGTTTCTTTAAACATGCACACAATTGCTTCCTTTAAGAGAGAGAGAGAGAGGAAAAAAAAAAATATAAAGCTGAAGCCCTAAGCAAGATGAAATGGCAGACACCATTACCTTACCCTCCAAAATTGGATTTATAATGGAAACAGAAACTGATTATGGTGGTGAGCTCTGCCACTATGACTTAGTTTAAAAGAAATAACTGCATGCCAGAATAGTCATATGACATCTCGTAAAGGAGAGAATCTGTCTACTTTGACATATTTTCCTCCATGAAAACTCCAGCTCAAGGTGAGGCAAGCCGAAACTTGCATGTCTGGATGAATGAAAGCCGCATGGACTGACCACCATCCGCCTCCACAGTCATTACCTACCTACAGATTCCCCTGACACCCACCCTGCTTGCCATGCAGCTTGTTAGGAATTTGGAAGGCACACTTTTTTTTTTTTTTTTTTTTTTTTGAGACAGAGTCTCGCTCTGTCACCCAGACTGGAGTGCAGTGGCGTGATCTCAGCTCGCTGAAACCTCCACTTCCCGGGTTCAAGCAATTCCTCTGCCTCAGCCTCCTAAGTAGCTGGGACTACAGGTGTGCACCACCACGGCCGGCTAATTTTTTGTATTTTAGTAAAGACGGGATTTCACCATGTTGGCCTGGATGGTATTGATCTCCTGACCTCATGATCCGCCCACCTCATCCTCCCAAAGTGCTGAGATTACAGGTGTGAGCCACCGCACCTGGCCAGAAGGTACACTTTAACCACTCGACTAAAGTGTTCAAGGAAAGAGAAAAAAAGCACGTATAAACCCCCCCCTTTTTTTTTTTGAGACACAGTCTCACTCTATCACCCAGGCTAGAGTGCAGTGGCGCGATCTCAGTTCACTGCAACCTCTGCCTCCGGAATTTAAGTGATTCTCATGCCTCAGCCGCACCAGTTGCTAGGATTACAGGTGCCTGCCACCACGCCCAGCTAATTTTGCATTTTTAGTAAAGACGGGGTTTCATCATGTTGGCCAGGCTGGTCTTGAACTCCTGACCTCAAATGATCCCCCCACCTCAGCCTCCCAAAGTGCTGGGGTTACAGGTGTGACCCACAAGATCTGGTAACTTTCTATGGTTCCTCAGTTCATATGTGGCAGAGCTAGGATTTGAATTCACATTTGTTTGACCTCAAGGCCTGAATTCAAGCAAAATGCAGATGCTAGGGAAGGGGAGAGGCAAGCAGGAGGGATGACATGGCCCCTGTCCTCAAGGGTCTTCTAGCCCACAGTGAATGCCATGGTTTCTTCATTCTCCAGGCTGCTGGGAGTGCCACCAGGACTTGTCCTTGGCTGCAATGAGATGAACAACCCAAGGACACAACCTTCCTGAAGCAGCTGCACCCAATGACTGTTGACTATTGATACGGGTGTATTACAACCTAGCCCTCACTCAACTCTGAGGGCCATCCCAGCTCCGGATCACTTGGAGGGTGGCTGAGACCTTTGTTGGGATTGCATTGCAGCTCAGCTTCTCCCTCTGCCTTCTGCTGCATCGGTCACTCCCCCATGATGTAGGCCCCAAGCGTTATCCTCAAGAATCTTCTTGAACACAGATCTGCTTCTCAGAACTTGCTTCCCAGGGAACTGTCCTGGGACACAGTCTAGTGGGGAAGAAAGGTTTTCACAGAGGATGCAAAGACAACCCCATACCACACTGTAAACATCCCTGGGGGGGCCATCGAGAGGGCCCAAGGAGTTAACGAAAGCATCCTGGAGGATATGAGGATTAAGCTGACCCTTGAAAGATGGGGAAATTAGAATATTTGCCATAAACAGGAATGAAGTATCAATAGAGCTACAACATGGATGAACTTTGAAACCATTATGCTAAGCAAAAGAAGCCAGACACAAAATACCACATGTGTGATTCTGTGCATGTGAAATGTCCAGAACACAGAAATCTGTAGAGACCCACAGTAGATTAGTGCTTGCCGGCACCAGCATGAGGCCGGGGGACCTGGGAGGTGATAGCTAAGGGGTATAGGGTTAATTTTTGAGATGATGAGAATATTCTAAAATTGACTGGTGAAGAATGAACATATCTGTAAATATACCAAAACCAAAAACCACTGAATCTTACACTTTAAATAGATGAATTATATGGTATGTGAATTATGTCTCAATAAAGCTATTTTAAAAAGGGGAGAATGTGGATAGGTTGACGGGCAAGAATGTGGAGAGAATTGCCGGTGGGTAAAAACGTGTGAGATCCGCGAGAGCGTGAATCCGTCGTAGGGGATAGGGTGCTGATGGGAAGCAGGAAAGAACAAAGATGGCTGGAAGACTGCGACCAGGGATGGGAGGCCTGAAGTCTGAGCAGGTAGGAAGCTCGTCCCAGAAGATCTGGGAGTAATGAGTTGAAAACAGAGCCTTAGGCTGTTCGGTCTGTGCAGAAAGGAAGACGGGTATAGTGGGGAAGCTGAGAGACCAGCTGGGCAGCTGAGACAGAAAGGACATTTAACGCCACCGCATGCATGTGTATATGTGTGTGTTTTAAACCAGGAACTATAATAGTTTAAAACACACACACACACACACACACATGTGCGCACACTGTGGTATTAAATGTCCTTTTATGTCTTTCTCAACGCATGGGGCTTATTCCTACAACTCTCCCACAATACCATCCGTTTCACAAATTTGACACTCAGCCACATCTGTTTCCACCATGATGAGGTTCCTATCAAGTCCTCTTGCCAGTTCCTAGGAGACTCCCTTGAGACAGCAGTGAATTTAGAAGGGTGCCCAACCTCCCTATCAATCTTGTCATCACCTCAAGGGTGTCTTCTCACCCCCTAAACCAAAACTGTCACATGGGTAGGAACTTTCATTTCATTAAAGATAAAAATCATCTTTCTACTCCCCAGACCTCACCCATCTGCCATCTGAGACCACAGAATCACTCTCACCCACTGTCAAGGGTGAGCCGAGACTCCGCCTACCTCTGTCATCGTGAATGACATCAGCCCAATGAGACTGTTCAGGCCATGCTCCAAACTCAACTTACCTTGGAAACATGGAACTTTAGAGCTGACGGCCATGGAGGTTCCCTCAGCCCTGCCCTGCCATTTGACAATGAAGAGTCTGGGGCTTCTGCCTGTCACTAATGGGGGATTGAGGGGCTTCTCTTCCCTTTGAGTCCCTTGACTTGAACCACCAAGCAGTCTGAAGAAAGCTTCCAGGGTCAGTCTGGAAACCTTCCAGTGCCCCAGGGTGACCGGATCAGAATGCACTTAGCTGCCAGTCACCAGGGTACGTACTTGATGTGCAGACCCTGTCGCTAGGCTTCAGTCTGTAAGAAAGAGGCCCCTGACAATGTACCTACAATGTGCAGAGATTAGAGGCCTGGAAGGCTGCCTTGAACTAATATCAGCTCCCAGGAGCAGAGGTGGAGGGATGGGGAAGCTGGGGATCACCTGCCAGTTTGGGAATATCATAATAAGTCCAGGGTCGGGGGATTAGGCAAGTTACTTGAGGAAAGGCAAGAGGGTCCCAGGAATTGTGAGTTACCCACTGGGCTGCTCAGAGCTGTGCTTGGTGGGTGCGGGGTGGGGGTAGGCAGGCAGGCGTTGAGCCTGACTTCCCTCTCCGAAATGGCTGCCACAGTCATCTGGCCTCTCCCCAAGACTCAATCACAGAGCGGGGTCCTTGGTCTCATCTTACCTCTTTTCTTACCTCATTTGGACTCTGCCCGGTGAGGCCATGGGAAGAACATATGAGACCATCGGGAAACCCCAACACTTAGTCTCTGCCCCACTCCACTCCCTGTATCCCCAAACATTGTGTGATGTTAGACAAGTCACCAAGACCACGTGGGTGAAGGTGAAGGGAAACAGGATAACTGCGGTCAGGAGCATGAGTTCTGGAATCATAGAGGAATGGGTTTGAAGCCCAGTCCCATCACTCACTGGCTCCTTGGACTTAACCTCTTTAAATCTCAATTCCTCATCTAGTAGCACCTCATGGGCTTGCTATAGAACTAAAGAAGGAATGAGTGAGTTAATGCAACAAGAGCTTCTAGTCCAGGGTTCCCAAAATCCTCACATCCAATGCCACTGTATCCAGTCCATAAGCCCTTCCTTCCTTCTCTTCCTTTTTCTTCCTTCCCCATTTAGTAGCCGTTTCACCACACTTCTATGTTTCTATTTTTAGAGCTACACATTCCCATAATGTAATGAATCACATAGTTCTACAAGGCTCCTGCTCCAATTTTCCCCATCTCAAAGGACCACTTAGGCTCTCTGCTGTTTAATACTTTTGATACACCTCAAGTTGTGCCATTCTCGGAAAGGGAATTAATCAGACAACACAGATGATCTAAGCTTGTGTTTGCAAAGCTGTTTCTTCCCTCACTCTGGTGAGAGTGGGTCCAGAACAGCTCAATCAAGCAATTTAGAGGAAGAATCCAAGAACAGCAGCCTGTCAGAGAGGGAGCAGGAGGAACCCAGCTGTTTAATTAAAATATGTAGTCACTGTACATTTTGGTTTTAGTCAATGTACAGTGCCTGCTTCATCATAAACCCGAGTGCTGATGGCTCTGCCTGGCCTGGGAAGAGGATCACTTATCAAGCATAGATCAGTACTGACATCCAGTGGTCACAGAGAATTATCTGCCTGAAGCTCTTCATTTTTCTCTTCCCAAAAATGAATGGGCATTCACACAGAGAAAGGAGTGGCGAAAAATGACAGCTACCAATGCTGTTAACTTTGGAGAACTGTGCAACTTGCAGTCAGATACCAAGTAACTCAGGTCAAGGCCTTGCCAGTTTGCAAGATGTCCATGGTTATTTGAATGCTGACCCAAGAGCCAGGAGGAGAAATGGGGGCCATCCTCGTAAGGGGGTACGACCATAAAGAATAAAACACACCAGGCATGGTGGCTCACACCTGTAATCCCAGTGCTTTGGGAAGCCAAGGCAGGGAAATCGCTTAAGACCAGGAATTCAAAACCAGCCTGGGCAACATAGTGAGACCTCATCTCTACAAAAAATTAAAATAAAAATAATTAGCTGGGCATCAATTCCATTACTGGGTACATACCCAAAGGATTATAAATCACTCTATAATCGCACATGCACATGTATGTTTATTGTGGCACTATTTATAGTAGCAAAGACTTGGAACCAACCCAAATGCCCATCAATGATAGATAGATTAAGAAAATGTGGCACGTATACACCATGGAATACTATGTAGTCACAAAAAAGGATGAGTTCATGTCCTTTGCTGGGACATTGATGAAGCTGGAAACCATCATTCTCAGCAAACTATTGCAAGATCGGAAAATCAAACACCGCATGTTCTCACTCATAAGTGGGAGCTGAACACTGAGAACACATGAACACAGGGAGAGGAACATAACACACTGGGACCTGTCAAGGCTTGGAGGGCTAGGGGAGGGATAGCATTAGGAGAAATACCTAATGTAGACGACAGGTTGATGGGTGCAGCAAACCACCATGGCACATATATACCTATGTAACAAACCTGCACATTCTACACATGTATCCCAGAACTTAAAGTATAATAAAACAAAATTAGCTGGGCATGATGATATGCACCTGTAGTCCTAGCTACTCGGGAGGCTGAGGTGGGAAGACCCCTTGAGCCCAGGACTTCTAGGCTGCAGTGAGCTGTGATCATGTCACTGCACTCCAGCCTGGGTGACAAAATAAGATGATGTCTCTAAAAATATAAAAAATAAAAATAAATTTCAAAAAAGAATAAAACACAAGTGACCCCATAGCCTTCTAGAAAACATACTGGGTTTTGAGTTAGAAACCTTGACTCAAGAGCTGGTGCTGCTTCTGTGTCACCTGCAGCAAGTCCCTTAGGCTCTCTGCACGGGAGCTTCGTCTTCTTTGAAGTGAGGTTAATGCCACTGCTCTGCCAGCCTCATAGGCTTGTGGTGATGCCAAATGGGAATGCATATGCAAAAGAGTTTTGTAAACTGTACAGTGCTGCACAGCTGGGGCTGCCGGGATGCGAGTGTTGATGGATAGGGTAGGGCAAAGTGGAACTGGTGAGGAGGCACTTGGAGGTACTCTGGCCAGATGGAGGCATGACCAGATGACAAATTACACTTGTGGTTTCCAGTTTCTCTCAAGCCTCAGAGACTCTGTCATGGACTGTCAGGATGACCTCATCAGAGAAGGGCATTCCTCATTTTTCTCTGAACTCAAATCTCTGACATAAACGTTGGTAAGTAACTTCAAAGGCCACTTAACTTCGAAAATTGCATAACAAACAGGTTTTTAAAAATAGAATCCTGTTAGCAGGGCATGGTGGGAAGTGCCTTTAATCCCAGCTACTCGGGAGGCTGAAGCAGGAGAATCACTTGAACCTGGGAGGCGGACGTTGCAGTGAGCCAAGATCGTGCCGCTGCACTCCAGCCTGGGTGACAGAGCAAGACTCTGTCTCAAAAAAGAATAGAATCCTATCCTGAAGGAAAAATGTGAGTCATCATTCATTCTATGTTAAAGGAAGCTATTGTTAATATCAATGGGAATAGACTACGCACTTTTCACTGCGTCATAATTTTTTTATTGTGTTTCTATTGGTATTTGGTCTAGCATCTGGTCTAGGAAAACTAGTTTTGCAAAGTGGTTCTAAATGAAATTATAGGATGACCAGAGATAGAGAAATGGTGTGTGCACACAGAGGAAATGTAGAGAGATGATTTTGGAGGCTTAGAGACCACACTTCTGACTCTTTCAATTTGTGCCAACAGATTTCATAAACTACTTGGAGCGGGGGGTGGATCTTTAAGAAGTTTAGTCTTCCTAGTTGAGCTTAATTTAAAAGAAACAAAAAAGCAATTCTCTCACGCTTTTTAAGGGATCAGACAGCTTTGAACACAAAGAAATATTATGCTGCTTTTTCCAGATTTCCATATCAGTATGTCTGTAAAGAAAAAAAAAATCCACTCTAGCTGGTTTAAACAAAAGAGGTTTATCACAAATAGTCTATAGAATTATAGAAAATGGCTGAATAAAAGTACAATTTCCAGCCACAGAATCCAGTAGCAAAATCAGGCCACAAGAAAGTAGCTGGCTCTTTAACCATCGGAAAGCTACCTGCTAAACTGAAAAGCTTCCTGCTGAAGTGGTTGCAGAACCACATCACAGCTGCTCTAATGCAAACTAGCAAATGGTGCTCTGCAACCTCCCCACAAAGTCAGTAATCAGACAGGAGACCTCTGCTAACACAGCCCCAGTAAAGCCCAACCCCTCCAAGCAAAGCTTGTCAGCTTACACCTTCCAAATCTTATCTAAGGGTGCCTGGCTGCCTAACTGTTAAAGATAACCAAAAATGGCCGGCCGGGCGTGGTGGCTCACGCCTGTAATTCCAACACTTTGGGAGGCCGAGGCGGGCAGATCATGAGGTCAGGAGATAGAGACAATCCTGGCTAACACAGTGAAACCCCTTCTCTACTAAAAATACAAAAAAAAAATTAGCCGAGCATGGTGGCACGTGCCTGTAATCCCAGCTACTTGGGAGGCTGAGGTAGGAGAACAGCATAAACTCAGGAGGCAGAGCTTGAAGTGAGCTGAGATCGCACCACTGCACTCCAGCCTGCGTGGCAGAGCAAGACTCCGTCTCAAAATAAATAAATAAATAAATAATAAATAAATAAAAAATAGGAAATGAAGTGAAACATGAATGTTTTACTACCTCAATCCAGTTCTCCAATGAGAATCACTATTAACAATTTGGAGTGCAGCCTCTCAGTGATTTTTGTACATTGTTTGCCAGGGAAGGGGGGTGGTTGGACTACATGTTGTTCTGCAATTTGTTTTGTCACTTGAATACATATCCGGGATATCTCTCCATGGGAGGACATGTGACTAGCTCATTTTAAAAAGGGGTGCTAAGTGTCCTATCGGAGAGATGCCCTACCTGATGGACACTGAGGTCATCTCTAATTATTCCCTATTATGCATAATGCAAAAGGAACAGCTGTTCAGGCATTTGGAAAGGTCAGATGTCTAGAAGTGAAAAATCTGCACCACATTTTGAAGCAGTATCTTTCTAATTAGCACGCAGTCAGGAGGATCCATTTAGACAGCTTTTTAAGACAAAAAAAAAAAAAATAGCCTAAGCCCCAAAGATGTTGATGCAGCAGACACTGATGGAGCCTCAGTTGTCAGCATGATGGTTTCAAAAACGCCCCTCCCCCCGTCCCAATTTCTATCCCTAAGGGGCCTGCCCTTTGCAAAAAGCAAACAGGGTCTTGTTCTGCAAGTACACAGCTAGTCAGCATTTGGGCCAAGGAGGTGAAGCAAAAAGGGCCAGGAGAGAAGGAGAGAGGACACGGCTTTGACCCTGATGGGCAGTGGATTCCGGAGGTGTCAGATAGCTAGGGTTAAGAATCCCACTTTGCCACATGGGGGAGGCAGCAGGAAGACTGTGTCACACATCATCCGATAGGTCCCCAGATGAAGGGAGCTGTTTGGCAAAGTGTGCCACAGATCACCCCAAAGTGTGTTTCATCTGCAGCTGGTTGTTTTGTTTTGTCTTGTTTTTTTGAGATAGTCTTGCTCTGTCACCCAGGCTGGAGTACAGTGGCATGATCTCGACTCATCGCAACCTCCGCCTCCTGAGTTCAAGCAATTCGTGTCTCAGCCTCCCAAGTAGCTGGGATTATAGGCGTGTGCCACCATGCCCGGCTAATTTTTGTATTTTTAGCAGAGATAGGGTTTGACCATGTTGGCCAGGCTGGTCTCGAACTCCTGACCTCAAGTGATCCACCCACCTCAACCTTCCAAAGTGCCGGGTTTACAGGTGTGAGCCACCATCACAGCCTGCAGCTGTGTTTAAAACCTTCACTTCAGTTTGTCTATACAAATTGAGTTGCCCTCATTCCTCCAGCATCTCAGCCAATCCCAGCCTTCACCTGGATACACAGTGACCTTAGCAATAAGAGCTGCAGTGGCCATGTGCCAGTGTTCCTGGACCAAACTGAGAATCAGGTTGCTATTTCTTGTGGCCCAATAACAAGATGCAGATGAACTGGGGAGGAAGAGAGCTTTTATTTCTGCAACGGGTTACAGGGAGAAGGCCTGGAAATTATTGCCAGACCAACTCAAAATTACATTTTCCAGAGCTTATGTACCTTCTAAGCTACATGTCTACGTGTAAGTGTGCATTCATCTAAAGATGTAGTGATTAACTTTTTTTAATGTGTAACTAAGGTCTGAGTCCTGAAGACCTTGCTCTGGAGCCTCAGTAAATTTAGTTAACCTAAATGGGTCCAGGTGCTGAGGTGATTGTCCTCATCTTATCTCCCGCTAAATCATAAATGTTTGGAGAGTCCCTTTACACCTCCAGTAAACTTGTTTGTGGAAGCCTGGGGAGTTTCTTCAGACCCTCAATAAAACTTAATCCTAAATGGGTCTTGTTAAGAATTCTCTTGTTATTTAATCCTAAATGGGTCCTGTGAAGAATTCTCTTGTTATTTTGTCATGTTTTAAGGCCCAGGAAAGACCTAGGCCAAACTCTTGGTGGGCTTTTGTTACATTCCAGTCTTTGTATAAGGATGCTGACTCTTTCCACTTTTAATAGTTAACTTAACTACTCAGTCAGTACGAAACAGTTGTCAGGGAGGCCTGCGTTAGTGAGAGCTGACCTGCCACACCACTACATCTACTACCTCCATTTCCTGCTTCTCTCCCCAACAGTATTCTGATTTGCCTTTAGAGAATCCTCTCCCCTCCCTTCTCTGCCATGGAATTGGGACAGGATTGCTTAGCACCCTCGCTGCAACATAGCACCCTCCCCGCAACACAGCACCCTCCCCCCAGCCAGTGTTTTAATCAAAACTGTGCATCTGCCCCAGCCTCGGCCAACAAGGAAAAGCAAATCTCTGCACTGTGCAAAATCCATGGTGGTGGGAAACCCTTTTTCTCTGAAGATCTGAAACTGAGGCATGCTGATGCTATAAGGGAAGCGTAAAGTTTCTCAGGGCCATTCTGCAAAAACTGAGGAAGCCAGATTAGAGAGGTGAAGAAACTCCTTCAGGGACACCATTAGAGCCTGGGTCAAGCATCACCTGAAGGTAGCCTGCCTCTAGACTTCTACATTACAGTAGCTTTTTTTTTTTTTTTTGGAGATAGTCTCATTCTATCACCTAGGCTGGAGTGCAGTGGTGCAGTCTCGGCTCACTGCAGCCTCTCCCTCTCAGGTTCAAGCAGTTCTCATCCCTCAACCTCCCAAATAGCTGGGACTACAGGCACCTGCCACCAAACCCAGCTAATTTTTGTATTTTTAGTAGAAACAGGGTTTCACCATGTTGGCGAACTCCTCACCTCAAGTGATCCACCTGCCTTGGCCTCCCAAAGTGCTGGGATTACAGGAGTGAGCCACCGTGCCTGGCCCTACATTAGCTTTTAAACTTGCTTTATTGTCTAAACCAGTGTAAGCTGGGATTTTCTGTCATTTGCATCATAAAGAGATCTGGCACAGAGAAAGACACCTTTCTGCATATCGTCCACAGAGGCTTTCCTCTTCTATAGCCTCAAAAAAAAACAACCTGTGTGCAACTGCTGCCCCTAGTTGCCGCCTCAGAAACTAATTCCTGCTGGCCTCTGAGTGAGAGTTCTTTGAATGCATGTCCTAGAAATTGAACTCAAACTGGAGTACAGGTGGAATCAAAACAAGGGCCTTCAACACTTTAGAATTCTGCATTCTCTCCTTGGCCTCTGGCTTCATTCTCCCAGACCTGCTTTCTGTGCAAAGCTGGAACACGGCTACCCTCAGGCTCACGTATGCAGTGGCTGCCCAGGAAGAAGAGTATACTCCTCTAGCTCAAAGTATAAGAACCCAAAGAACGACTCTGATTGACCCTGTGTGGGCCACAAGTACATTGTTGGGCCAATCACTGCAGCCAGAGGAGCAAGATACCGCCATAGCCCTAGAACCAATTCGCTGAAATGAGGAAGGTGCTATTCCTTGAGAGGGGAGAGCGAAGCTGAGAAACAGGGCATGAGGTACTAACAAGTAAGTCATAATAAAAGCATCCACAACACCTCACGGAGCTGTTGTGCAGCTCCATTGATAACGGGTGCAAAAGAGCTCCTCCTGTAAGGTGGCTTTGTTTAAAGCACACTATGCAATGTTTACTGTAATTTGTGAATGATCTTCGTGGAGTGAACCCAGGTAGGACTTAGAGGCAGGTGTGATCAGCTTGTAATTTGCTTGATGTCCTGGGTCAATTCTTAAAAACTCCACAAGTTCAATTCTTTAAGAATTACATGATATAAAATGCCTAGTACAATGCCTAGGGCACATTCCTCCCATTTAGACTTGTCATGGAAGAAAAATTTTAAACCTCATAGTGGAAGTCTTTTCTGAAGATGTCAGCAGCAGGAAACTCCAAACTGCTGGGCCTCCAGACTTAGCAAGGCCTAATTGTCCCAGGAAAGAGCTGATGTCAAGTCAACCTTGACCTGCATGGTTTTCAAGATATTGTCCAAAAAAAGAAGAAGAAGGAGGAGGAGGAGGAGAAGGAGGAGGAGGAGAA
>NC_045442.1:16292890-16299854 GCF_002776525.5 Piliocolobus tephrosceles
TAAACCATGTAACTCTTAGAGAAATGTATTTTCAAACTTTTTTTTTTTTTTTACCATAACTCACAGCAAAGAGTCCATTTTACATTGCCAGTGGTCACACACATACACACACATGCATATACACATACAAAATCAGAAGAAAAGATTCACAAAACTTATGCTTACTACATGCAATACATACTGATATTTTCTATTCTATTTTACTTCATGTTAATGCAGGTAGCAACCCATTAAACTGATTTCATGGGTCATATTTGCAAAACATTAGAGTTTATATTTACTTAATTCTCATTTAATTCCCCTTATCACCTTATGAGGTAGGATTATCATCCCCATTTTACAGAACAGAAAAATGAATCTCAAGCTTCACACTCCAGATCCAGCTTTTTTTCTCTTATTATTTTAACCAAGAAAGACATGAATGAGGGGAATTAAAAGATGTCAAACGGCCAGATCAGAAAGGAAGAGTCCCAAAGGCAAAGCAATTAAGGAAGACCTTGGGGAGAATTTTAAAAATGAAATAAGAGGATTAAGGCTGTGTGCTGTGGAGCATGCAACTTACAAACTCCTCTTTGTCTCCCCTGTGAAATCTGCAGGAAAATCTGCATGGCTCCCCATGCTGATGGGTGAGTGGCTGCTTCAAGGAGGAGCCAGATTTGTTATCCAAGTGGCCCAAGCAGACTCAGAGAGAACACGGGTTACGCCAGAGGCTGGGAGGTTGCTACTGCCTACATCACATTCATGAACTTGAAACCAGCTCCAGACTTGTAGGAATGGGGGACTGGTGGTTGCAGGGTGAGGAGAGAATGGGTAGGCATCGAATCCAGAGCCATTTGACCACCAGGGCTGGCCTGGGAAAACTTACCACTGGACTCTATTAATGAACAGACAAAAGTTCCATGTCTTCTGCACAGGCAATGATCAGAGAAGAGGAGACAGAAGTCCAGCCCCTGATGTCAGTGAAAGACTGACATAGTGAGAGATTTGATTTATTAGGAGTGATGAACCTTGCTCCTAATTGAACCAGTCAGCTGAATCTAATGGTACTCTTTCTAATCAATCTTGTTGCAACCATTTGGGACGGGGCAGGAGCCTAGCAACACCTAACACCGCCTAGCACAACCCAGCCCAGCCCAACCCAGCAAAGCCCAGCACAGCACAGCACAGCCCAGCACAGTACAAACATTGATTGCGCAAGGACTCCAAGGCAGGAACTTGTAATACATCTGGGCTGTATTCTAGAATGGTTGAGTCTATTCCCCACTCTTAGTCTCTTTTCTGTCTTCTACCTCCAGGTGCCTAAAGAGAACAAATGTAGATGGGTGTTTGTTTACAAAGCCGAGCAGCAATGATTTCAAGTATCTGCTTTGGGTACCTTTCTGCATTCTCCAAAGTTGATCCTTCCAGTGTGGTATAAACACAGTTGTTGGGCAATGTTTAAAGTCCCAATGTTTAAAGTCAATGAGTCTTAGATTACCATCGCAAAAGTAATTAACAAGGCAATTTCTTCCCTTGATTTGTATTTGTATATTATTAATGAACTACAAGACCTCCTAGTGAGGTAAACTAGCCTAGGTAACTGGGGAGCAGAGTACAAACATTTTTTTTTTTCTTTAATGGCCCTAAACATTTATCTCATAAAGAGAAAACAATATACAAGCCCAGGGAGGGCTCCCTGTTCCTGCAACCAAGGAAGCACACCAGAGCAGCTCTGATAAATATTGATGTCTGTTTATCAAAATGCCACAGGCCGTCCTGGCTAGCTGCCACCTCCTCCCACCCTCGTGCAGTCCTAACTGGCAGGGCTCACTATGTAAGGAGGAGATACAGAAACCTCAACTGCCATTGCTGAAGGACTTTTAACCTTTGTTTCCTGAATACAAAAAATAGAAATGAAAAATTGTCCTGACCTACAAGGGTTGGTGCCAACCAAAGGACCAGCATCCTCTCTTTAATGAGAGGGCAGAAATATAGACGCTTATGTACAAAGAGAATGGTAATTGAAGAGATCTCTGACTCACTGAAATAAGCAGCTTAGGGATGTGTGAATGCTCCCAAAAAATGCTGCCTTGTTACAAAATTAATGCCATTAAGACATAAATTGTGCTACATGTAAGTTCCAGAGGATTAACACAGAGACATTGATAACCACCATTCAACATGTCATGATTGAGCTTTGTGCAAGGCCATGTGAAGAATACCATTAATTTAATCCCGTTTACCTATTTTTAAGTAACACTGTTCAGCCCCAACATGCTTGGGGACTGATAGCAGAGTAAAATTTAATAATTAATGTGTTAATGCCTTTAAGAAATATTGATTGAATGCTGATCATGTAGATGCCAGACAGTAGGCATGGAACAGAAACTGAAAAAGATACAGTCCCTCAAGGAACCCAGCAACTAGTTGGGGAGACAGACAGGTGGGTAAAGCATTATATAGCAGGCTGGAATAGAGAAGTGCACCCCAGCCCCTGCGACACACAGGAAGGAACACTTCATTAGAAACAGCCAAACAGGTGTCCTGGGGAGAAGCCAGGTGCCCTCTGCTCATGCCCTCTATTTTACCCTACGTTGATTCCTGCTCCTGGGATAATAAACATATTCCTCCAGGTGGCCTTCCCAGAAGGGCTGGCAGACCTCAGATGGGCAGATTTCAGATAAGCAGATCTTGATGGGCAACGCTCAGCTGAGCTGGCAGATGAGCAGACCTCCATGGGCAGCTTTCAGATGGGCAGACCTCAGTGAGCAGCTCTCAGATGAGCAGACCTCAATGGGCAGAGTGCAGATGGGAAGATCCCGGGTGGACATCTCCTTATGCCCAAAGAATCCCATCTTCTCCCTTTAGAGACACTGTAAAAGAAAACTAAAGATAGCTCCAAATTAATTTTCTTTCTGATAAAGTGTCCTGTTTTCTGTTTGCTGAGGCTCCTTTGAGAGCTCCTTGATACACTCTAGTTGAGGCTGACACAGAGAGAGCCCTGGGGGGCTTCCACAGGATCAAGGATTTCAGGATCCTCTTAAAATGATCTAGGGAGATCCACATGGGGTCAGAGGCCTGGCAGAAAGTCTCAAGCAGCCTCTTCTACCTGCAGATGGCAAAAAAAAGCAGAGCACAACTGCCCAATGGCTCACTCCTCCATGATTCTGTGGGTCTGCGTGTGTGTGTGTGTGTGTGTGTAGATTTACATTTTATGGGTTTCTACAGGAATGGCATAATGAGTATCTATACTCAAAGTTCCTTTTGTCTGGAAGATGCCCCACCTCCCAACCTCTACCTCTCAACTTCACCCACCTAAACACCTACTCACCCTTCAGATCTCAAGGAAATAACCTTCCTCAGGGAAGCCTTCCCTGCCCCCTCAGGCTGGTTGCCTAAGTTGCTCATACTCACGCTCCTTGTGCCAAAGCACTGTTCCTCCAAGGCCTTTGTTAAAGCTTGAAAATATGCATTTATTTTCATCATTTTCCTTTATCTCTGCCTGCCTCTCCCTTGGCTGTAAGCTCCATGTGAGAAACAGAAGTCTAGCTTTTTCACCTCTGTAATCCTAGCTTTAGCTAAATGCCCAGAACTTAGTTATGTACTCAACAAACTCTCACTGATTTTTGAATGAACATCAAGGAACAAGACTCTCCCCAGAACCTGTTTCTCCTGTTGTCCCCACACTCCTGCCTGGTTTGGCTTTGTGTTTGGTTTCAGGCTTTGCCTTGTTGATCAAAAGCGTTATAGTCAAATATAAAGTCTTTCAACTTCCAAACATGTCATGTGCCACTGGGTCTAAAGGAGGCATGCAAAGGCAATATGACAAAATAATGAACCATAATTTTTATTAAGGTCTGCATCCAAAATAAGCCAAATATTATACCAATAGTAGTACACATTTGTTGTTTCAGGGAGAAGATTATAATAGGTAAAAATCAATATTGTTTTTGTTCCAGTAGATTAACTTCATGCTTAGAACAGAAAGAGAATCTAAATGGATGGCTTTTCTGCTTTTTCCTTCTCAATAATATGATGTGGTTATACTAAAGGGAAGAGTTGGCAGAGACAGAAAGTTAGAAGGCTAAAGACATTTTCTAAAGCAGGAAGGAAGGTTTGAAAAGAAAATCTCCCTGACCTGTCAAGTTGGTGGCTGAAAGGAACTTACCTGGCTGGTTGTCTGCCCTTCAAAATTATCTTTGGCCTTCAAGTAGGAACTTCCAAGGGTATCTGACAGCAACAGATACCCTTGGACAAAGACCCCCAGACACAAGAGGTCATCCCTTAGCAAGAGTTGATTGGTCCAAGGTTGAGTGAGTTTCTCTCCCTGGAATTTGGAATCAGGCCACAGAGCCATATGCCTTTGTCTTAGGTACTTGAAATGGGATGTGAAGACAGGTCAGGTTCAAGGTGCCTGGACTGGCCCCATGAGTGAAGAACCAAAGAGAGCCAGCCTGCAGGCAGAGAGAGAGAAATGACAAACGAGGAACGGTCAGGTGTCAAGATGGCCACCCCATTCCCAATTGTCTAGGTTCTGAGCCTTGTCCGTTATGAGGTCAACCTAAACTTCCTGTCCTTGGAATTCATAATATTCCCTCGAGTCCTCCTAGAAAGTGTCCTTCCTCCACATTTTTGGTTGTCAAAGTTTAAGTGTTTCTGTTCCTTGTAAATTAGCTAACTGTGGCTGTTGTAACAAACTGCCACAAACTGGGTGGCTTTGACCAACAGAAACTTATTCCCTCACACCTCTGGAGGCCAGAAACCTGAAATCAAAGCATCAGAAAGCCATGCTCCCTCCTAAGCCTCTGTGGGAAGATTATTCTTTGCTTCCTCCAGCTTCTGCTGGCTCCGAATAGTCCTTGGCTAGCGGCTGCGCAACTCCAGTCCTGCCTCCATCTTCACGTGACAGTCTCCTCTTGTCCCTGTGTCTTCTCCTCTCCTCTCTCTTGTCGCTTGTCACCTATTTAATCCAGGATGACCTAGGTCCTTAACTATTATCTGCAAAGACCCTTTTTCCAAATAATGTCACATTTATAGGGACCAGAAGTTAGGAGTTGGACGTATCTTTTTGGAGGCCACCATTCAACTCACTATACCTTGCAGCCCACTGGGCCCTAAGATGAGTTTACCAAACACTCCTGAGCAGCCTCGCAGAGTGTGAGTGATCAGCTGATGCACAGCCCACAACATAAACTGTTTATAGATTCTAAAGGATGATATGTGAATAAGGCAATTGGAGTTTTCTTAATGGGAAAAGTGTTTTGTGGCATTTTGTTTTTGAATATTCTCGGATGGAGTGAAGCCTTGGTCTGTTACATCTGAAGTCACATCTTCTCCAGTCTCTTTTGGATTGATGAGAATAACTGTAGTGTAATGGCCACTGTGATATACTGCTAGGTGCCAGCTGCTGTACTTGGCTTTTTTTTTTTTTTTTTTTTTTTTTTTGAGTCAGTCTTGCTCTGTTGCCCAGGCTGCAGTGCAGCGGCAGGATCTTGGCTCACTGCAACTTCTGCCTCCAGGGTTCAAGCGATTCTCCTGCCTCAGCCTCCTAAGTAGCTGGGACTACAGGCATGCGCCACCACACCCAGCTAATTTTTGTATTTTTAGTGGAGACACGGTGTCACCATGTTGGCCAGGCTGGTCTCGAACTCCTGACCTCAGGTGATCTGCCCACCTTGACCTCCCAAAGTGCTGGCATTACAGATGTGAGCCACTGTGCCCGGCCTGTACTTAGCTCTTTATATGGCATCTCACTTCGAATCTTTACCATGCTTTTGATGGTGGGATTATTATCCCCAGGAGTCACACCCAAGTAGGTCAGTGCTTTAAGCCACCAGGATGGCCTTTTTCAAGATCTGGCACTTTGCGGGCTATGGATATTAAAAGAAGATCTAATGCGGGCAGCACCTGCCAAGTGCCAGTCAATACATTTGGTGCACTATGTTTGTTATCTCACGTGATCTTTATAGCTTTTCCTTGAGGGAGGCAGTGCAGAAATTAGAGGAAGGCCGATCCCACTAACCAAGGCTTCTCATGGACATAATCTGCTAAAGTCAGTGAGACAAAGTCTCAGATATTCCAGCTCCTGCGGGCCCAGGGGGATCAGCCCCTACAGAGCTACTCGCAATAACTTAAAGAAACATGACACATGTGGACAAGAGAATGGCAACTGGAAACTGAAGGTGACAAAGCACCCCTTGAATTGGAATGTTCTTCTTACTTGAGAAGCTGCCAATCTCACCTCCCAAGCTGTGAGTCTGGAAGGGAGGTGAAGTAAAGCAGCCCCCAAGGGCGAGCCCTAGAGAGAAAGTTTAAAACTTCCCTAGGCAAGTTTTTCACCTTAGTCATTTTCTACCCCAACCCCAAGAGAGGATTTCCTTTCAAAAGCCTCACACTGTACTCATAATTTCCCTCTTCCTTCTAACTGCCAACAGTACTGCTTCCCCTCCTCCTCTCTCGCTAAGAGTTGAGGACATGGAGTTCAGTTCAAAATCACAACCTTCCTTCCCCTCCATTCCTCCTCGTGTAGCTCCATCCACACAGTCATCCAAGTCAGCCACCTGGACGTCTTCCTCAGCTCCGCTCGGCCCTCTGCCCCAGAGCCATCGGGCATCAAGTCCTGCCTACCTATCCACCTCTCAGTGACTTCCCCTCTCCCTAGCCCTCATTGCCCTGGATTAAGTCCCCAGCATCTCTCTCCTGGACTTGGTCAGGTCTCTCTGCCTCCATCAGTTCTTTGGGGTTTTTTTTTTGTTTTGTTTTTTGTTTTTGTTTGTTTGTTTGCTTGTTTTTGTTTTTGTTTTTTTGAGATGGAGTCTTGCTCTGTCACCCAGGCTGGAGTGCAATGGTGCAATCTCCGCTCACTGCAAGCTCCGCCTCCCGGGTTCATACCTCAGCCTCCCGAGTAGCCGGGACTACAGGCGCCCACCACCATGCCTGGCTAATTTTTTGTAATTTTTTTTTTTTTTTTTTTTTTTTTTTTTTT